>NW_010271672.1:0-251 GCF_000690775.1 Eurypyga helias
GCTCCCGGTGTTCCACGCTCTCCTGCCTCTCCCAAGCTCCGCTGTGGCCGAGACGGGTGGGAACGGCGAGGGGGGTGTCACTGGTGGGGAGCTGGATCAAGCTCTCTGTTCCCTCCGTGCCGCAGAACACCATCCTGCCTGGGGCTCCTGCTGGCGTGGGGCTCGCTCAAGTCGCTGCTCCCCCCGGTATCTCCGGTAAGTCAGCCTTCCCCGAGCATCCCGGGTCTCCAGCTGACCGCTTGCGCCGGGCT
>NW_010271672.1:322-1206 GCF_000690775.1 Eurypyga helias
GAATGCTCGGGGTGCCGCTGCGGTCCGGTGTTGGCCGTGCCGAATTTCCCGGTGCTCTGCCGGGTTTTCCTGACCTGTACAGAGTTACTGCCCTCCCTCTCGCTGGGTTTGGCCGCACGTGACGTCAGCATTGCGTCGCACAGTCCTGGCTCTCTCCTGGCCGGGGCAGTGATGCTCCTGCCCGCCCAGAGGGACCGTTACAGCAGCCTTTCCTGGGGTGAGGATGGGGTTTATCTTCCCCCATCCCTCCGGTTCCGCTCTCGCTTTCAGCTGCCCCGTGCCACACTCCCTCCTGCTTGCGACTTCACCCCGTTTCCCGCGGAGAACACAACCACGGGCGAAGGCAGAAGGCTTTGGGTCCTGCCTCTGCTCCCCGCAGCCCCACTCCCACACTCCTCACCTCCTACAAAATAGCTCATTAGCTGGAAGGATGATTAATTACCCTGTTATTGACACTCCTCAGTTCTCCTGCCCCCCTGCATCGCGTGGTGTACCCCCCCCTTGCTGACTGCAAGCGCTGATGTCTCCTCCAGGAAAACCCCGGTAGGGAAGGGGAGTGGGATCCCATGGCACCCACACGCTGGGGCAGCAAGGGCTGTGCTCGGGAGGGGCAGCCCCCCGGGTGATTGGTGGGTGGAGAAAAAAGGGCCTTTCGGGCAGACAGGGCTGCTGCCGGGTGCAGGGTGAGGCCGGTGGCACGGAGCCCGGAGCGGGATGGGGAAAGGAGCCTTGTCTGCCCCTGGAACCTGGGGCTTTCGGGCAAAGCTGGGTGTTGTGCACCGGGAGGGAAGGGAGTACCAAGGCTCTGGCACAGGGAGGAGGTTCAGTCCCAGGCGGATGGTGCCGGTGCAGTGCGGCTGGGATGGAGCCCAGAGGATGGAGGT
>NW_010271672.1:1526-1938 GCF_000690775.1 Eurypyga helias
CCCCCTGCTCCCCGTCTGCTGGCTCGAAGAGCGGCTCTGGAGCCATGGCCCAGCAGCGGGGCATGGAGAGCGGGGCTCGGAGACTGGGGCACAGAGAGCTGGGCTCGGAGAGCGGGGCACGGAGAGCAGGTCTCGGCTGCACACCCCGCACCCAAGGAAAGACTGGGGGGATCTCGGAGGAGCAAAGCTGCCAACGCCTGCAGGGGTGAGTCTTCATCTGTGCCCTCAGCACAGCGGCGCCTGGGCTGTGAGGAAACCCCTGCTAAGGCAGAGCAGAAGGAGTAGTTCCTGCCCTGAGCTGGGGAGAGGGTGCTGCCCGCGGGGGGTTGGAGGGGCCTGGCTCTGGGGCCGTACGGGGCTGAGCATCCCTCGCTCATGCGCTGCCGGCTGCTTGCTGTGGCGGGGGGGATTT
>NW_010271672.1:1964-2829 GCF_000690775.1 Eurypyga helias
GGGGGAAGCTATTTTTGATAAAACAAACAAATCTTTCCAGCTTTTCTAAAAATAACCCTTACCCTTTTTTTTCCCCCCTCCCCTTTCCCAGCTCAGGCTGCCTTAGAGACAGAAATCCGCCTCGAGCCATCCAGTTATTAATACCAGTAAACAAACCCTTATCTCCGGTGCCTTGTTCTAGCGGGAACATGTGGGGGCGGGAGCCGCCCGGCTGCCAGGAGCCCAGGTCCCCATGTCCCTGCATCCCTGCTGCCTGCTCCCCCTCCTGCCGGCGGATGCAGCCGAGGTGGCTGCTTTGGGGTTGATTTGGGGTTATTCCCTTTGCTGGCTGGAGCATCTCGTGGGATGCAGAGAGGGATGTGGTTGCTCTTCCAGGTGCTGAGGATGCTGCCTTCGCCTTCTGCCCCTCAGCATCCCCATCCCTGCATGTGGTCCCCACAGCATCGGGGTGGGGGGCTCACAGTGCAAAGGCAGTAGCTCCTTCCCCAGAGCAGCACACTGAGGCAAAAAGTCCAGGTTTAAGGATTTGCAGAGGGAGAGACCCCGCCGGGCCCTGGGCAATGGATGGACAGAGTGGTGCTCAGCAAGGGGTACAAAGAGAAATACCTTTTATTACAGATAAAAGCCTCTTACGTTGCTAGAGAGCAGAAGGCAGCCCCACTACGGGACAGGCACGCGGGCGGGTGCACAGCGCTTGGTGCTGGGAACGTGGAGCTGCTGCAGAGTCCTCTTCCTGCTCCTGCTCCTGCTCCTGCTCCTGCTGTGACTCCCGGGAGGCAGCTGGAGGTCAGTAGCAGTGAGCGATGGTCTCCATGTTGAGGAAGCGGACGTGCATCTTGGTTTCAATGTCGATCCCCTGCCACAT
>NW_010271672.1:2891-3856 GCF_000690775.1 Eurypyga helias
GGCAACTGCCCAGCGCCCTCCTCCCGGGGCGACGAGAGGAGATGCCACCAACCTTGAGGAAGTCTTCGAAGGTGATGCCCTCATACACCTGGTCCGGCCCCTGAGCACAGCGAAAGAGAAAACATTACGGCTGCCCCACGCCAGTGGGACAGGGCACTGGGTCACGGGGGGTGGGTCCCTTGGGGCTATGGGATGTGTCCCTCAGTGCTGGCCCCGCACCGTGCCCCACAGCCAGCCCAAAACTGGTTCCTAGCCCACCACGGCTGCAAGGAACTGCCTTTTTCATAAGCACTGAAGCCCCACACGCTGGGGAATTTTTGGGGTGCTGTTTGCTTATCCCCCTTGGCCTCTTACAATGGTTTTTCCACCCTGATGGAAGAAAAATCTTCTCCGGCCAAACCAGCCCAGGGAGCAGGGAGATGTCCCGGGCAGGGCGGACACCTTCCAGCCCCATTTTTGGTACCATCACAGCGCCTCGGTGCCACAGCAGAGCAAGGAAGCAGCTCCCACCATTTGTCCCACACAGATGCTGGCTGCCTCCATCATGGCCCCATCGGCGATGGACCGCGCCGACTCCTTCTCCAGGTGGGGGTTCCCCGACAGCAGCTCCTCCACCACCTACGAGGCAGCGGGTCAAAGCCGGGGCTGGGGACTGGCTGGGGATGGGGCAGGAGGGACCATACATTACATTTCTGTACTCCTGCAGCGTGATCTTCCCATCGTGGTCCGAGTCGTACATGTGGAAGAGGACTGGGAGGGAGAAGAGGAGCGCAGCAGGGTCAGAGGAGCCCCATCCCTGCCGCCCACCCCCCTGGCCTTTGGGAGAGCCTCACATTTGAGCTTCTCCTTCCGGAAGCGATCGAGCTGCTCCTCGTCCATGTTCATCTCGATGGGTCTGAAGTAGGACATGATGGTCAGGAAGTCTTCGAAGTTTATCTCGTCGGCCAGCCCATCCGACTCGGGCC
>NW_010271672.1:3918-4269 GCF_000690775.1 Eurypyga helias
CGCCTGCTGCAGAGCCCAGTGCATCCCTCAGCAAAGCTTTAGGACTGGCTTTTCCCTAAGACTTAGCTTAAGTGTCTGTAATGTTCACCCTGGCTCCACCCCAGCCTTTAGGGAGCCCTTCACCCAGCCACGTCCCGCTTTCAGAGGATGAACCAGTTGCCCCAGCCCTCCCCGCGGTGCCGGATGCTCTTACCGCTTGTCGAAAAAGGCATGGACGATCTTGCCCCTAATTGGGTTGAACTCCAGATCGGGGATGCTGTCAAAATTCTCCTTGCTGCAAAGGAAACAGAGACAGCCCGACGCGAGATGAGCCGCGGAGGAGGGAGATGAGACCCTTGCGCAGCAACGACA
>NW_010271672.1:4294-5205 GCF_000690775.1 Eurypyga helias
GAAAACAAAAGAGGTTTTGCACAAAAGCCCCAATTTGCCTCAATTCAGAGCAAAGGCAAGGCGTGCTGCCACGTCGCTCTGTGCCTGCTGCAGCTACGGGCTCGACCGGCACAGCTCGACCTGCCGATGGCTGCACGGTTTTCAGGGAGTTTTCCCAGGAATATGGTCCCAAATGAGGCTCGACGAGCTGAGGGAAGGAGCTTCTGCCACCTGCCCTGCAGAACCCCCTCCGCTGCATCTTGCTGCCACCCGGGCTGTGCCGCAGCGGCACTGGGCTGAGCCTGGAAGCCACGTTTCATAAAGAACCAGCCCAGAAATAACCCCGGGGGCTGGGGAAGCAGAGGGCAGTCGGCACCCCTGGCCCACGCTGGCTCCTCACATGAAGTGTGTCGGACGTGCCAGAGCTTTCCCGAGGAAGACGAGTCCTGGCTTTGGGAAACAACTGCCTGCACAGCGGGAAAAGGGCAACTGCAAACCCCACTGTAGCTGCTTCCTTCCCCAAAACTGGTTTTAAAGCTGGGGGGAGGGATGCTTGGCAGGAGCGATCCCGCTCTCAGGCTGCTGCTTGGCCACTCTTCCTCCCTCACGTTGGCGATGCCTCATGGCAGAGGTGGCTCAGCAGGGCCCGGGGGTGCCCAGGGGGACACGCGTGCCCTGGCAGCCCAGGGAGCTGGGCATCTCCCCTCGACGCCCTTCGCCAGCCCCAGGCAGGTACGGCCCCGGCCGTGGACGTGGAAGCGCCGTACCGGATTGTCAGCTGGTCCCGGCTCAGCTGCTTGAAGCGCCGGTGCAGGTGCTCGATCTGTTCGGAGGTGACTGTCGGGGGAGAAGAGAGGTGACAGGGGTGAGCTTCCCTGCTCAGGGACACCCGCCTGCGGGGCTCACACCATGCCCACGGGGCCGAGGAGACC
>NW_010271672.1:5228-6196 GCF_000690775.1 Eurypyga helias
TCCCGTGGGACACTGTCGAAGCCCACCCTGTCCCGCAACAGCCAAGAGGCTGCCCGCTCCCGCTCCCCCTGGCACTGGGGCAGGACCTGGGACACTGTTTGGCACAATTGTCCTCATCCCCATTCCCTTTGCTCTTTGCAGCCCTGAAGGTCCATCTCGCCGTGTCGGTCCCTGTGTGCTCTGTCCCTTGCACGCTGCAGGGGGGTGATGCCAAGGGCCAGTTTACCCCCGGTCAGCAGAGACACCCTGGGCCAGGCTGCACAGCACCACACGGCACAGCAGGATCCCACCCCCCCACTGCTTCAGGATCCTCAGGACCCTTCAAACAGGCTTGACCCTGTAATTTGGGGACTGTTGGTGTTGTGGGCAGGAGCCGTGCCTGGAGAGTGTGTCTCTCCTGCTGGGACATCTCTGCTGGCAGCTGGGAGGTTCCTGTGCTCGTGTCTCCAGCCATCCCGGGTGCAAGAAAATAACAAAACAAACAAACAAACAAAAAAAAAAGACCCCCGAAGCTGACAGCAGGCACCTCTCTCTTGCCCAGGCAGAGGAAAGGCTGAACATGGAGATGCATCAACCCCCAAAAAGCAAAGCCAGGCTTTGAAACAGCTGCTGCTGCTCGGGGGGAGCGGGGGCACCGGGAAGCACCGAACCATCGAGGTGGGTGCTGCTTCCCCCAGGGAGCCCATCAGCCCCGCATCGAGACCCACGAGTGCTGAGGTTACAGCTTTTCACCTCCTTAACCCGTGACACAGGTTATTTCATTTTTTCCCAGCTATTCTCCGCAGGCTGTAACCAAGCTCTGCATCCCCCCAAAGACATGCAGAGCCCGACTCTCTTGTGCAAATATTGACAGCAGCCATTCCCAGCAGCCAGGGAAGCGGCTCTCAGCTCTGTCTGCAGGAGCTGGTGGCATCTGTCCGGGCGCCAGCTGGACCCGCACACTCGCTGCAGCCGCGGCTGGAGCCGGG
>NW_010271672.1:6226-7575 GCF_000690775.1 Eurypyga helias
CCTTTCCCGGCGGCGTGGAGAAAGATAAAAGCATGTTGAAGTGTAATTGAGGCGCTGCGAACGGGTAGCTGCTGCGGCTGCGGGACAACAGGTCAATGCCGAGCTCGCGTGCTCGCTGGCTGCCTCCCTCTCTCTCTTTTATTATGTTTAAATAATGTCCTTTGTGCCGTTTCTGACTGTTGTTTCACATCCTCGAAATAGAAACTGTATTGATCAGTGAGGCTGAGCACTTACAGACCTCTGTTAATGGACTGGAAAACCCATCTGCGCCTGCTGCTGGGGCTCTGTGCGGGCAGCTGCCAGGCCCTTGGCAGGATGAGGCCACTGAAGCCCCCCTGGCCTGGCTTTGGGGGTCCCCCCTCCGAACCCCTGGCTCTCCAGTGGTGATGCCCGGCTGCTCAGGCACCACTGATTCACTCATCGGATGGTTTTTCCCCTAACCCGCCTCTGGCTGGAGCTCTGCTGCCGACCACACGCACAGAGAAACTTTCGCTGGACTTCGCTTCCCAATTTTGGCCAGAGAGAGGTGACCTCTCGCCTTCTCCCTTGACAACATCACCGTCACCACGGGAGCGGCTGGGCCACCAACCCTTCAGCATCTGTGACTTGGTCACAAACCAAAATCACACACTTTGATCTCTCAGAAAAATGTCCCAGACATCAACATGACAAAAAAATCCGACTGGTCGCTGGCTGGATGCTCAGGGTTGCTCCAGCCCCGCTCCACGTCCAGGCCCCAGCTGCAAGGCAAATCCAGAGGGCTCTTCCTCCCCCTTTCCCCAAGCTCAGGTCTTCCTCTCCCAGCTCCAAGCTGCAGCACGGATCTCCGAGGAGCGCTCCGGCTCTGCGAAGGACGGCAGCATTCGGCTGCTTTCCAGAAAAAAAGCTGCACCGGCAGAAAGGGCAGAGGCTTTCCCGCGGGAAGGACTGGCGCAAGGGCGGCGGAGGCTGCGCGTGTTGCGGAGAACGGCCCCAGCGCTGCGATGCCCAGGCCCACGGCCAAGAGCCATCACCTGCGCCGGGGAAATGAAGGTGCTTAACCCACGGGCGCTGGGAGTGCGTGTCCCAGCCTGGGGCAGTTTGCAATGGGCATCCCCCGGGAAAGAGATGGCCTGGAGGGGCTCAGCCCTCCCTGTGCCATGTTCTGCCTTGCCTGGGTGCGGGAAACCATGGCATCGTCCCGGGAAGAGCCACGCGAGCAGATGCCGCTGCTGCAGCTTCGTGACGGGGCACACGGCAGCGAGGACGGGAACCGACCCCGAGCAGGGAGCTGGGGGTGCCCCTGTGCTCCCGGGGTTGAAAGCGCCGGGGGACGATCATACGGTCAGAACAGTTTGGGTTGGAAGGGA
>NW_010271673.1:0-13963 GCF_000690775.1 Eurypyga helias
GTTAGTTTGTGAAATGCAACAGCTAACCCTTTTTATTTCTGGGAAAAAAGATAAAACTGCAATGACTCGAAGTTGAGAATGTGGATACCGCCTCATTCACACACACTCACTCCTAACTGAAAATCCTTCACCCCCTCCTCCTATCCCACGCACCCACAGCATCGTGCGGCCGGAGACCCAGGCTCCATCTCCCTCCGGCCGCCAAACCCAGACCTCCAAGAGCACCACAGTTGAACCCAGTTTCCCCTCCTCCAAACCGGCCCTTTCCCCCTTCTGCGCCGGCCACGACGGAGGAAGCCGAGCCCCGGTCCGTCGGACGCGGAGACCGGTCGTTCCCTCTTCCCGAAGGCGGCCGGGTTTTCTCGGCAAGTCAGTGCTCGGCTCGCTCGGAGCGCTGCTGCTGCGGCGGGATTTTCAATGTGGTGTGTTTCAAGCCTCACTCACTCATCCTCTCATTCCCAAACATTCAGCATCCGTGCACACTCCTCACTTCCGGGTTTTTTTCAAAAGATTTTGGAGATTTCCAGTGGGGGTCTCAGGTGTCATCCCAACGGTAACAGATCTGCAAGCAAAAAGGGGCCATCAAAAAAACCCAAAAAACCCCCAAAACCCACGGCCCAGCAGCACAAAACCTCTCATTTGGGAGATAAATCAGGGATAAGTGGGAAAAAGGGACTAAAGGAGCAGTAACAGGGATCCTGAGGAGCTCCCCAAGGCGGGGAGGCACAGCTGTAACAGACTTACTCTCCCACATGCAGACACACCATCACGCCCCTCCGGCAGTCGCATTGGCACAGACTCAGCATCTCCCCTTGGAAAGGTGATCCATGAGGATCACCGAGCCCAACTCCCCATGGGAATCCCGAGAGCATCATCCAGACGGTCCCTGAACTCCGAGCAGGAGGGAGCCAACAGGCTTCCACCCTGGTGCACAGACCCAGGGGGATGTGTTGCCCAATGCCAGGAGCCCCCGGCCTGCAGCTGGGTCTTGGGAATCACAGATTCCCACACTGGTCTGGGTGGGAAGGGACCTTAAAGATCATCCAGCCCCACCCCCTGCCATGGGCAGGGACACCTTCCATAGCCCAGGTTGCTCCAAGCCTCATCCAGCCTGGCCTTGGACACTCCCAGGGACGGGGCACCCAGAGCCAAGCGCTTCACAGCGTTTCTCCGTTCCGATCTGTTCCGATACAGAGGAGCACAGATGGGGCTTGTTTACAGAAAACTAAGCAAGAAAAACCTTCGAGAACACGGCTTTTGTGCAGCATCTCTTTCAGACTCGGGAGCGTAGCCAATTCCCTAATTACACAAGGGGGAAAGGAGGTGGGTGTAATCCCTTACCAAGCTTGATTCTTCAGTTTTCTCAGTTCTTTAGTCGCCCAGGTAGCGAGGGTTTTTGTTTTGTTCGTCTTGGATCTTCTCCCTTCAGTTAGTAGTTCATGTATCATGGGTCTAGCTTCTACTAATTTCAGTACATCTTTTCCAAACGCTGTACACAAATCCCTGAAGGAGAGAGAGAGAGAGGCTTTGAGGCCGAGCGCCGCCAACAGATGTGCTGTACCACTCTGATCAGCTCTTGCTAGCAAAAAGAAATCTGACTCACAGCTAATGTCCTTTTTAAAAGGCTGCATATGGTCACTAATTCCAGCAGGAGGAGAGCTGAGCAGTCTCCTGGAATTGTGACTAACCCAAGACATTCCACCTCCCGGTCAAAGACTGAGCTCCCTCACGTTCCCATCAGCTCTCCCCTAAATGTGACAGAGAAGGTTAAAACACCCTGCCCCGAGTTTCTTGGCACCCAGGGAATTGGGGGCAGGGTGTTTTCTAAGCCCAGGTCATCCCTGGAAAAATCCCCAGTTTGGAATTTCCGGAACAGGCATCCAGCTTTCACTTGCACCCACTGGTTTTCGCCCTCAGCTGAAGGGCCTCGCCTGCGTAACCACTTCACACCTCGGGTGAAACACCTGACCCGGGACCAAAAAGCCCCAGAACTGACCTTAAATGCTTCCGACAGTCATAAAAACCGCAGGTTCAAATATTAAAGCTGCTGTACAAAGGTTTGTATCCGTTCCTACCTACGTACCGGGCGCTGTCAGCCAAAACAGGATGGGGATGCTCACCCTATCAGTCCGGCAGCGCATGCCACGACTCCATCGGTGTGATCCTCGTCTCCAGCAATGTGGTCGATGTAAGACAGAATAAATTCTACCCTGGGCTGCACCAGCATCACATCCGCTGAAAGGAAACGGCTTTGTTAGAGCGGGGTGAAACACAGGGCCCGGTCAACAGCCTGCCCTTTGAAAGGGATTTCAGTCCCCACCCCCCTCAAACAGCGAGAATCTGGGCCCAGAAGAGCTCTCTGGGATCAGGAAGGGGAAAAACTGCCCGTGGAAGAGGGCTCTAAACCCATTCCCTGCTCATGGCAGCAGCACATTCGCTCCCACACAGCCGAGAACGAACAAGGATGTGCCCGTGGATGTGCCAACCACCCTGAAACAGCTTGTCCAAGCCGAGTTCTTCCCATCTCCCTCTGGCATTCCAGGCACAGAAGCAGCGCGCCAGGACCGGGTACTCACGGTGCACGTTTTCTTGGTCTCCCTTCAATCCCTGGACGATGCCGGTGTACGCTTCCAGGCAGCCCTCCCTCAACTCGTTCAGGTAATCCACCATGTCGTAGTCCGACTGGAAAGGGAACAGGAAAACGGGCTGCAGCAACGTCCCCAGGACGCGCGCGGGGCCCTCGCTCGCTCACCGCGTCGGCGCGGAAGCCAGCGCGTGTCGCCGGCTCACCTTATCCACCTGGGCTTGGGAAGCTTGCTGCAGCGTGTTCAGTACCACATCCAGGTACTTCTTAAACTCTCCTCCGATGGCAAGGGCAATATCGCCGAACACCGAGAGAATCTGAGGCTTCACAGACCTATGAACGTTTTCATTCTGGAAGAGATTTGGCCACCATTATGTCCAGTGGCGCTTCTTTTTATGGGGAGGAGCTAATAAATTAAGACATTTCCTTGAAATGTTAAGTTCTTACCCCCAATAAATTTGGATTCCATTCAAATAGTAAGCAAGATAGTTGTCAAACATGAGATCTTCAGAGCATGCCTAACACTTCTGCTTCTCCCACCTCCCACTTTCTTCTCAGTGTGCAAGCCAACTGTTACTAACTGGCTAATGAGAAGGTAAACACTCACCCCCAAGTTCTCCAGGAGCAGCTGCATAACCTCATCACAGAAAGGCAAGATGTTGGATTGCAGGGCTCTGCACAAGTCCCCAACCAGGCCCACCGTAGCCAGACAAACCTGCGAACAGGAGACACCCACCCAGTGAGTCAGTCTTCCCTGCTATCCGTACAGCTCCGGCTGATGAGGCACGGCGATGCCACAGCCATTAAACCACCGGGATAACGACCCTGTGACAGCGGCTGAGCCCCCGCTTCGCCAGCCGTTTACATCACAAAGCTGCCAAGAGCTGAGCTGGCTTCGCCACGGGGGAGGGCAAGCGATCCGGATGCCAAAGCGACAGGTTACGTGGTGGGAACAAACGCTACCCAATTCAGGAGTCGGGTGGTCTGAACATCTGCCCCATGGGCCGTGCCGTGACTCGACCTTCTAATGGACACTCAGAGCCAGGGGCAACCTCTTTCCTCACCATGGCCAAGTAAGATGCAGCCGCTGTGCAAACAGAGGTGCCCAGTCAATGGAATTAAACACAAGAGTCTAAACTTGTGTGCACGCAGTCAGTAATTAAAGAAACATCTACGAGGCTCCAGTTTTGGTCCCAGGACCAGAGCAGTGGTGGTTTACCGGTGCCAAGCTGCTGAACTCTGCGAGCACGTAAGAACGAAGAGACTGTGAACACAGGGCTGCTTGGCGTGAGCTGTACCTGGTACTCAGCGTAGTTCTTCAGTCCAATGCCAAGGAAGGGTTTGAAGGCATCCATGTACTTCAGAAACTCTCCACCTAAGACTGCACGGAAGATACTCTTGTTAGAAAGATCCCAGCCTGTGACACGTCCGCTGGAGTTCAACAGGAGGGAAACCCACCGTCACATTCCACCCAAACCCCAAACTGCACACTCCACAGAACCTGAGCAAATCCATCCTCGCACAAAAACTGTGCATTAGTGAAAAATATCCAGCTGGATTAAACCAGGATTCCCAAAAGCTCCATTTTTTTGCAGGCCTTTGAAGACAGACAACCCCCTCCTGCGCTCAGAAAGGGTGCTGAGATGGTCCTGCCCCAGCAGAGCCGTGGGAGGGAGGCGGCAGCACGCTTTGGGCCTGGTTGCTTGGCATGAGCTGAACGCCCTCTGCCTTTTCCCGGGCCTTTGCTGTTCAGAAGCTGCACCCGACCTCTGCGGGGCCGTGGGGTTCAAGCGGGGCGCTCCCCGGCGCGGTCATATTGAAGCTACGCTTGGAGTAATGTGGTTCTGCTCCGTGACGCTAACTCCCACCTCCCCCACATCGTGCAGACTTACCCAGCCGGGAGTGACAAGGCCTCTGGTCCCAGGAGGACACACACTTTCACTGCCACTTGCTCGCAACGATCCCACTCAACCTCATTTCACTTCCCAGTTTCCTCAGGCAATCCCACTAAACACTCCCAAGAGCTGTCAGCGGGGCAGCTGCCAAAAACCTGCTCTCCAAACCACGCTGGTGTCGGAAGGGGCTGCTCCAAAAAGCCCAAACTGACCCTGCAGCACTCACAAGGCACCCTGTGACCTCAGAGCAATCGGGCACCGACTGCTGCCAGCAACAGGCCCTGCCACCCGCTCTCAGACCCTTACGGGCCAGCCAGGATAACAGCCTCAGGGAAAGGGGAAGGCTCAAGCTGCTGGGAATACCACAGCCCCAGTTCTATCCCCCTTCCCCCACCTTAAGGCTGGTCTTTGCCACCGCGACCACGTTTGAACGACAACGACGCCCGTAAATCCAGCGCCGTCACGTGCCAGAGGCAGCGGCAGGGACGAAGCACGAAGCGAACGTTACACCTGGCCCGTGGCAGCACAAAGCAGCCAGGGTCCCACCGTGCTGGGGAGCGTACAGAGTCGCTCTCGGGGGTTTTTCCTGGCAGAATTTGCACAGCAGCCACGTTACTGACAGAAAACAAACCACTTGTTCAACACAACCCAGAGCAAGAGCAACTGGCCAGTCCCGGCGTCGCAGATCGATGCGGCGAGGTGTGTCAAACCGTGCCCCAAAGCACAACCAGGAACGAATGTTTTTTGCCATACAGTCAAAAAGAGAAGGAAGCAAACCAGTTCTGACCCAGCTCCGCAGCGCAAGACTGACCTTCTACCAGGGTGCTGACTGCCATCAAGGCGTCCTCCTGCACGCCCCCCGAGCCCGCCGTGCTCTGGAACATTCGCAGCAGCGACGCCATCACCACGTCGGAGATCTGCAAAGCGTCCTGGTGCTGGACCTTCCGGAGGACGTTCTGGGTGGGAACGGGGAAAGAGATCGTTAATCCCTTCCATCTACGCACGGCTGAATTGTGCCTTTACGTCTCCTGCGCCGGCTCCGAGCGCCCGTGACCAGGCCGGGCTGCTAAAAAGGGAGCTGCTGCTCCAACTCGGCTGTGAAAACATGCTTTGTCAGGGCAACGCATTCATTTTAGCTGCGTTCAATTTTCCAGCTACAGAGCAAGCTGAATTTACCCTTCCTGCTGCCTAGGCTATTCCCCGGGCTGTCTGTCTGCAAGCTGGCCTTCAACGTGACCAGCCCGAATTTGGTCTGATTACAAACACCCCATCGCAGCAGCGCGACGGCCGCGATCTCCTCCTGCCAAGCGCGGGCCGGGCGAAAGGTGTGCTGCCACGAACCACAGCATCAGGCTTCCAAAAGGCTGGTCGTTGTCTGCGGCACAAGCAGGTCCTTGCTGCTACCCGCAGCCAAACCTCTCCTACCCAGGGCGGGCGGAAAATAAATGAACAGCCAGCCAAAGCAAACTACGTTTACAGGAAGAGGTTTAGCACTGAGGTGGTTTCTGGGAGGAGCAGAGGAACCTGGAGAGCACATGTGCTTCGTGCTACCCAGCACATCCCAGCCAGCAGAAGGGCCAAGGACAGGTAAATACCCGAGCTTCATCTACGCTCTCCAACCGGCCCTTTCGGCACGTGAACCGCAGAGCGGGGCTTTGATAAAGCCTTGTTTTAAATAAATTTGCATTTGCTATGAAAAGAGAGAGATGGAGTCCTTAACCCGCACTGGAAAACAATGATTTCAAGTCTGAGTCTTCACACCAAGTCACTCCAAAGAGACTGACTTGGACTGTTTAAATAATTGGTCTTGATTTTCCCGTTCCTTTAAAATATTAACAAGTGTTTTTCCACTGCTGGATGTTCATAATTCTATTTCCAGCAGAAGAGAAAAAGCACTTAAAGTAGTGTGTCTGACTAGGTAACACTGGGAAAAATCCTCCCTCCTGATTTTTACGTGGTGGTATTTCATTATCTGCTGCAACTGCTGTAAATACCTCAGGTTCAGGTTCTGCGGTAATGAAGAAACATGTTAATTACAAATTAAAAACGAGCGGTTTAATTCCATCTCTGCCACCTGTACTACACCTCCCACCGGCAAACGGAGCCGTCCTGAAAGAGATCAGCGGCCACACTGTGCCGAGAAGAGGTTTTAGGTGCTAAAAGCCTACTAAAGCCCACCATAAGGAGAGAATATTCCCACCTGCCCTGAAAAACGATCCTAAAAATCAGAGTAACAGCTCATGCTTTGGGCTTTTGCACGAGAAGGATGGAGTCAATGATTTCTCACAGCAACCCGGAGATGACACCCAGGGGATCTCCTCACCTGACTTAGGAGGACGGGAAGGTAAAACGGATCGCCAACTGAAACGGGCCGATACCCGCAGGCGAGAAAACGGCCAATAGGAGTGGAAGGAGAATGGCAGAGAACGGGCAACACCAGCCAAAACTGGGATAAATCCGAGCAGAGATACTAAAGCAGCACCTCGTCACTGTTAATGACGAGGCAGGAGAGCACAGCACCACCTTTCGCTGCTGTGCAAGCAGGGACTCGGCATCAACCACCGCATCCCTCCGCGGATGCCCCGATGAATCTCCGGAGCAGTATTTTTGGTCGAAAAGAAAAGCGTCTGTTTCAGTGGACTTTGTGGGAGTAAGCAGGGAACTGGAATGTGCTAGTACTCCAAGTCACGTGGGCTGTTCATTACCAGATGTTTCATTTCAAGGACACTCTGAATTTTAATTAGTGCCATTTTAAGTAAGAACACCAACCACAAGAGGCAGATGAACAAATTAAAGCCATTCTGGAGGTTCTCCCCCCAGGTCTGTGCCAACCAAAGCAATTGTTCAGCCTGTAGCCAACACAAGAGCCAAAACCTCTGACTAAATAACACTACGTGGCGTGTCATATTGCCCCAAATTTTGGAAGTCGTGCTCTACTGAAGCCTTCTGAACCTTGCTTCACCTCCCACACGTCAGCTGGGCCACACGATCCCGTTTCTTCCTTCGGATCTCATCAACAGGAGCAAACCTGCGCCCTCGGGGGCACAGAAATGCCTCTCAACACCCCTCCTCAGCCCCATTTCCCACAACCTCAGTGCAGAGGATGTTAACTCACCTGTAGAGTAGCACAAAGAAGAGACTGAAGATCGTTGAACTGGATTCTGTCGGAAGTGCTCTGGATATGAGACTGGAAAAAGAAGCAAACCCCACAGGTGAGGAGCCGGCGTGGTGGTCCATGCAAACGCAGCGGATTCTGAAAGCTCTACGAGTTTTAAACGCTCGTCTCTTCAAACCGAAGACGAGGTCCTGCGCAGAAGCTTAACAGATCTACTCATCCCCGAAAAATAACACCACGTTACAACGTAAGGCACGCAGTCGGCAAGAAAACTCATTTTGCTAGACCGGAAGAAGGCCCAGCACAAGAGCAACATCGCACCTACCCGCTGTCCTTGACGCCCTTACGCCGGGGGTTTGCCTACCTCCATCTGCAGCACCTGCTGAAGTCGCTCCATGATGACCAGCGTTGTCTTCTGCACAGCCGGGTAACAGTCCTTGGCACTGTTCTTCACTATTTCCATCAGAGACTCGTAAGCGGAACTCCTCAAATTATTCTGGTGTCCATCAGGCCTGCAACAGAAGGAACGTGTTTGCAGCTCCCGGTGCTTAGCCTTGCTTAGAAACAGGCTTTTTTAGTCCATCAGCTAAATTTTAGTGTTGTGACAAGCAGAAGCACCTGCATTCCAAGACCTGAAAGTAAATTAAAGTCGTGAAGCCGCTATTGTGCTGGTTTTAGTCAGGACAGAGTTAATTATCTCAGCTATTAATAACGACTTTCAATCTTTTCAGTCACTGGTAGCGAGCAGAGGAGCAGAAATCGCCTCAAACCCACATCTTCCCGTTATCCTGCCTGGGAGAAGATGGTCTCAAGAGGGGAGCAGCATACACTGCTACCTCTGACATCCCCCTGAGATGCTGATGAGGGTGTTAGAATTGAAATAAAGACAGCCCGAGATCTAGGCTAAGGTGACTGATGGGCTTCGGAGCCTTAAGCTAGACGCTACGCTTGTGGCTGGATGCAAATGCGACAGGAAGAGGGTAGACTCTGAGCTGTTCAGACAGGGACACCATTTACAAAGTCGTCCTGCAGCAAAAGGCTTCAAATCCAGGGATTGAACTCGGAGCTGTCAAGATTTATGCGGCCTTCGAGGCAGAAGGCGACTGCGGCGTTACTCTGATTTTTGCAGAACCGAGAAAAATATTCTGCCTCTTCTATTTATATTTCAACTTTGGATGGAAACAGAGAGTCATCCAGGCTAACTAGGTCCTCAGCTCTTCCGGGAGTACCTGGTGCTAACGAAGTGGATGTAACGCTACAGCAGCCACCACAGCATAGAATAGTTGCAGTGACAGTAGGATACACACATTTTAATTAACATCATGCTGCAACCCCAATTATTCCCAGCCTCGTAAGAGTTACAACTACTGTCTGGAGACACACGCAGTCTTAAACTGTGCCCGGAAACATCGGTGTGAAACGCGGAAGAGGAGCTCTTGGAGGAAACCTCAGACATGCCAAAAGGAGATTCGGACAAAATACTGAGAAATTATTCCGTGTGACTACCCTTCTCCCTGGGCATTTGCATTCTAGATTCCCCGGGATACCAGAAAAAGCCTGGTTCTGATAAAACACCATTCAGATCTAAGCTGCCAGAGAGCCATCAGCCTGAAGCAATTAAAAAGAAGCATCTTAGCAGAGTTTAAGCCCAGCCGGTTTAGCGTTACCTATCTGCAGTCTCCAGAATTTTCTGAACTATGAGCTCAAATGAAGAGGATAAGCAGTAGGTTGCTGGTTCTTCCTGATCATCACCTACATCTGCAGCTTCATAGGCAGCTTCAGCAAGACTAGAGAAGGCCTGAAACACAGAACAACCGTCTCAATTACTCACTTGAGTTTACCCTCCCAGAAACACTGCAACAGATTTCAGCCCCAAAATCCCCCCCCCTAAACATGCAGGACTAACAACGCCCCCTACGAACAAGGAATTGCGAGTCCAGAGGAGGCCACGAAGATGCTCCGAGGGCTGGAGCCCCTCTGCCATGGGGACAGGCTGGGAGAGTTGGGGGGTTCAGCCTGGAGAAGGGAAGCTCCAGGGAGACCTTATAGCACCTTCCAGTGCCTGGGGGGCTACAAGGAAGCTGGGGGGGACTTTTGACAAGGGCCTGTAGTGACAGGACAAGGGGTAACGGGTTTAAACTGAACATGGGGAGGTTTAGATTGGAAATCAGGAAGGAATTCTTCCCGCAGAGGGTGGTGAGGCACTGGGACAGGTTGCCCAGAGAAGCTGTGGATGCCCCATCCCTGGAAGTGTCCAAGGCCAGGCTGGATGAGGCTTGGAGCAACCTGGTCTAGTGGAAGGTGTCCCTGCCCATGGCAGGGTATTAGGAACTGGACGATCTTTAAGGTCCCTTCCCACCCAAACCGTTCTGTGACTCTGAATTGTTCAGGGCACTGAACTTTGGTGCAACGGTGGTGAAAAGACTTAAAGTGTAACTAACACCCAAGGCAGCCCCACTGTCTGCAAACGCCTGCAGAGCACTCCTGGTCTTGACCGGCAGCTGTCAGGGATCAGACTGAACCAAAGCAACGCCTTGACCCTGGCAGGGTATGAACAGATTCTACCCACCATCCAGCATCGTCAGGTAAAACCTTGGTTTAGAAAAGGTTGCAGACTGCTCAAATTCCCAACTGCTGAGAGATTGTAACTGCTCAGAGACAGGTGGGTTAGAGGAGCTGATTTTCATTTCAATCTAAAAACAGACAGTAGTCATCGTCGTCGGAAGACAAAAGAACACATGGACTTTTGCCAGGATCAACGTATGGGGGAAAAGCTTCTGTGCTGACTACGAGGCTTCAATCTTCTGCAGTACGAAGAGAACTACTCCCGTCATTTCTAAAGCTTGTTTTGACATGCAAATACTCATCCCCAGCGCAACTCGTACTGAGCAGCTCTCTGAAAAGGCAGCAAGGGACACATCCTCTTTACCGTGAGAGCAGGTACGCTCTTGGTGGTAGACATGCGCCAAGGCGAAGTTACAACTGAAGTGGGTATGGACAAAAACATCCCATACTGCTGAATTTAGCTCTGGAACCGCTGCAGGAGCGGCTTAGGTCATGGGAAACAGGGTATCTGGCCTCTCCCTTAAGAGGAAGTGGACAGTCCAGCTGCCCCCAAGAAAAAAGCTAAGTCCCAGCGTGCCTTTGCCAAACAGCGTTCACACCAGTTATCAAGGACAGTTTCCATGGCATTTTCAAACTGAAGGCAACTTCTACCCCCAGTGACTTAATATTAGTGGTTTCCTCCTTAAAGTAATTTTCTCTTCCTTTATTCTTTCCTACCAGAGCCAAACAGACTTGAGATAGCAATTGTGTGTGTGGGATGACTGAGCCACCTCCAAAATCCACTTTAGGGTATGAGCATTGCAGCCTTCCAGTACCTGAAGGGGCTTCAAGGAAGCTGGGGGGGACTTTCCCCAAGGGCCTGTAGTGACAGGACAAGGAGTAATGGGTTTAAATTGAAAGTGGGGAGGTTTAGATTGGATATCAGGAAGAAGTTCTTCCTGGAGAGGGTGGGAAGGCACTGGGACAGGTTGCCCAGAGAAGCTGTGGATGCCCCAGACCTGTAAGTGTTCAAGACTAGGCTGGATGAGGCTTGGAGCAACCTGGTCTAGTGGAAGGTGTCCCTGCCCATGGCAGGGGGTTGGAACCAGATGATCTTTAAGGTCCCTTCCCACCCGAACCATTCTATGACTCGGAGTATGTGTGTATCTATGCGTGTATCCACCCATACGAACGCGAGCTGCATTCCCCTTGTCAGCAGACACAGGTAAGTCCGGCAGCAAAGGCACTGCCTTACCCAGCAGACGTTGGAGGCCACCCTGGGCTCGGCGCTCAGGCCCTCCATCAGACACTGCAGCAGCGGCGCGAGGTAAATGTCGTTGATGGCAGCTTCAGGAAGCATCTCGCAGATCCTGCCCACGGTCCAAGCAGTCGTGTCTCGAACCACAACGCTGGGGTCCTTCATTAGTTCTATTAGAGTTGGCATTGCCTGGAATGCAGTTGCAGTCAGGAGGAAGATGGGATCAAATGCAAAATTCACCACCATTTCGAGTTTTAACGTATTCCCTCTGAGCTAGCGATCCATCGGAGACAGGAGAGGCTAGATCCTGCCAGGCCACTCTTCTCTTAAGATTCATAAAGTTATTTCCCAGGGGGTAAGACTTAGAACTGACACCTCTGGAGTCAGGCATTCCCAAGTCTTGCACGTCCCCGTGATTCAGAGCTACACAACTCAACTACCTGCCCTGCCCTAGGCCTACCAAATCGCTCCAAAACATGGCTACAGGGGGGCATCCTTTTGCTTTTCCTCCAATTAACAACAGTGTGCAAAAGCACGCATCCTCCTCCAAATAAGTCAGAACTTTTGCTCCACAAGCCTCCAAGCACAACGGACCGTACCTGTATGACTAGTGGTTTGAGCTGGTTGGGCTCTGGTCCTTCCAAAATGCACCCAAAAGCCATCACAGCAGCATCTCTGTATCGCCAATCTGGGTTTTTAATGTGTTCTTTAATAAAGGGCAGCACGTGAGGAACGATGTCGTCTTCACAGCAGGTCGCCAGGAGCATGAGGCAGACTCCCGCTGCTTTGCAGGGATTCCAGTCGTCGTCATCATCATTTTCATCCTAGGAGAAGAGCACGCTGGTCAGTCTGGGGGAAAACAGCCCCTACCACGCACGGGCAGTGGCATCCCGTTGGACCCACGGCACGTACCGCTGCCTTATTACCAGGCATTATAACCAAAAATTCATGTGGGTCT
The DNA here is from genome assembly GCF_000690775.1 of Eurypyga helias. NCBI lineage: Eukaryota > Metazoa > Chordata > Aves > Eurypygiformes > Eurypygidae > Eurypyga > Eurypyga helias. The sequence goes on from NW_010271673.1 coordinate 12,355, forward strand.
GGCAGCACAAGCTGCACCTCTGGCAGAGAGGCAACCTGAGAGACCCGAACATCTGCGCCTTTCCATCCCGGCACGAGGCTGCTTGCTCCTTCCTGACACACCTACAGCAGCCTCATGTGTCGCCCCAGCTGCTGCTCTCATCCAGGCTGAGATTTGGTTCCTTTCACCCGTGCCATCACGCCGCAGAGTGGCCCCGCTGTACCCATTAAATCGCTTCTTCCCCCTGCACCGACAGCTCAGCCACTCACCCAATCCCTTTGAAGCCGTCTACTGGCAATTCTCTTACCTGTTTTATCTTCCCTGTTTTATCAGGCACTTTAAAACCTCCTGCACTTCAACTCTGCGTCCGAGCAGACAGCGATAACAAACAGGGAAACAATTCCCTGGATTCGCTAAGTGCGCCAGGCGTTTTCCTGGTTCACTGCAATCAGCCACATGAAGTCCATCCTGTAGGGCTTCGTTAACGGGTTTAGTTTATAATTAGACCTGCTGCAGCAAGCAATTCCATTGATTTTTATTAGACTGTGAAACACAGCCCGAACAAGTCCCCGTGAAGTGCTTAAGGGGTGCTAATAAACACCCAGTTCAAAAAGTAGAGCTCAGGAATTCCAGAAATCCTATCTCCAACGGCACAGAGACTGTAGATTGGTGCTAATTCCACCAGCATTTCGTTAGGAATACAGATAACCACCAAACCTCTTCAGGAACCGTAAATACAAGCAGGCGTTAAGGTAATTCAGCATAAAAACCAGACACTGTGTGCAGTCCCGCAGTCTCAGCCCTAAATCCGACGCATCATTCCATCAGCGTGGTGCATGAGGTCTCATCACAGACCAGGGGCTGCCACGGCAGCGCTCTGAACAGCGCGCTCTCCCCCCTAAACACCACCCGAGGGGACCGAAAGCACCGCCGGGCCCAAGCGTACCGCGGGGCGACCCGTGCGAGGGAGCAGCGGGCACCTCTGGCAACGTGCTCCTCCGCCCAGCGACAGCCAGAACTCAGCAGCGGGCACCGCCTCGGGTTTTTCTCCCACTCCGCGGGGATTTTGCGACTCACCTGCTTCGTTAACGTCTGCGTTAGAATTGGGACCAAGTACTGTAGTGCTCCCTTGGCGTAGAACTTGCTAGTGTGCTCGGGAGGCCTTCCTTGCTCCGCTGCCTGGAAAAGAGGTTACAGCACGGTTCTCAGTGGCCACGCAGGCACGAGGTCTGAACGATGAACTCCAGTGGGTACCAACTCTCTTTTGCCCACTTTCCCTTCCTTCACAACACAAACTTTAACTTGCCCGGACACACAGGGACCTCAAGGACACCCTGCGCCATTCCCAGTGCCACAGTCGAGCAGCAGGATCTGTTTGCCATTCCAGCCACGTACCCAGCCCTTCCCCACGTGACACAAACAGAAGTATTTCCAGCCTGGTGCAACATATAATTAACAAACGACCCCAGGAAGCAGCAGCAAAAGGTCTTTGGCACATAAACCAAACCTGTGTGCTGCTGACTGCCCTTTTATCCTTGCTCTCCTTGCTTTTTCGGGCATTCAGCATCAATATAGATTTAGCTACTTTCAAAAGATGGATAGGATTCATCTAGAGCCCTTCAAAGTTTCA
>NW_010271673.1:13988-23165 GCF_000690775.1 Eurypyga helias
CACGCAGAACACCACCCCAAATTCATCTCCAGCCCCATCCATTGTCATGGATAACAATTACTCCTATTTCAGCCCATAATTTTATACTTAACTCATAAATAATGTATTATCCAGAGCATGATCAATCTTTCTGGGGTAGAACTAAGTCCTTCACGCCTCTAAGACCCCAAAACCTTACACACCAGCATAACGGAGGCCACTGGGCCTCCAAGACAGGAGGTAAGTCAAGAAATTCTCTCCCTTTAGCATGCTGCATGTCCCTCAACAATTCGAGACGGCGCCTTAGCGAAGCAACAGGCTGAGGACCTTCACGATACTGAGAATTTTTGGGCATTACCGTGCCCAGTGTGCATCTCTGTTAACCTTACAGGAGAAGCTGGAGTTGACTTTCAAACACTGAACAGAAACCAGGTAGCTGTCACGTACCACGTGCAGAAAACCAGCACTCGCACGTCACAGTGTGTTCTCAAACCCATCAGGGAACCCGTAACCCCAGCAGACTCGATTCCCAGCCAGGCTGGCATCAAAACCATTCTGCTCGCTCTAAAAGGCAGTTCCTACTGATCTAGTAAGCAACGCGGGACATTCAAACTACACGAAGAACTTCACGTTAGGCTACAGAACCTACAAAACTACCCCAAGAGCTAAAGGCAATCCCAAACGGCAGCCCCGGCGCAACCTCAGCGACAGGCTTCGCTTTGACCCGAGCAGCAGAATCAATTCATCGTGGCCGAGCCCTGGGTAAGGCAGCTCGTCACGTCGCGTCAGAGCGGCACGCGATGTCCCAGCATGGATGCACAACTGCCACACGAGGGGCCAACGGGCTCTCCTATGCCATTCCACATGGGAGAACAGGACAAGGGGTAATGCGTTTAAACAGAAAGAGGGAGATTGAGATGGGACATTGGGAAGGAATTCTTCCCGGAGAGGGTGGGGAGCACTGGGACAGGTTGCCCAGAGAAGCTGTGGATGCCCCATCCCTGGAAGTGGCCAAGGCCAGGCTGGATGAGGCTTGGAGCAACCTGGTCTAGTGGAAGGTGTCCCTGCCCATGGCAGGGGGTTGGAACCGGATGATCTTTAAGGTCCCTTCCCACCCAAACCATCCCATGGTTCTGTGATTCCCAAACACTGCATCCACCACTTCTGGCAGTCACGAGCAGGCTCACCTCAGAAGCCTCTATGGCCAGGTCCATCTCCTCATCGCAGACGTTTGACCAGAACTCTATGCCCTGCAGAGCCACCTCATCGATGTCACTTTTCATCGCTTCAATAGTTATCTGTAGACACATGAAAGAAAGGAAGGGGAGAGCAGGACGTTTTAGCAAGTTATTTCTCCTGAAATACATGGCCCGGCTTTTGGCCAACCGGTACAAGATTGCCTGAACCGAGATGTCACACTCGGGTCCCTGTTCTTGCCGACGATCTCCTCATTCCGAAGTTCATCAGCACCTAGTGAGGAGCTCATGGCAAGTCACAGCCATCTGCACCGCCCCCACTTCTGGGGCCTCAAGCCTGAAACACCCGACGCTGCTGGTTTTAACACTTTGCTAGGAGAGAGGGATTCACAGCACGCAGTCACAGTCAAGGAAAACCAAACGGGAGGAGAACTTTTCCTCTTGGATTTAGCCAAAGGAGTACGGGAAGATCAGATGTGTGAGAAACCGGAGTACTCACAGCAAAGAGCGCAGGACCCATGTACGTCTCCATATACTGATAATAAAGGGACATTATCTTCACCAGATTCTGCAGGGCAGCCACTCGTACCTGTGGGAGTAGAAAAAGGATCAGGGACGTGACCTTTGAGTGCTTGGAAAACCAAGCACGGTCGTAGCCCACCACAGATAAATGAGCAGAAAGGCTGGGTGGTTACTCTACTCATACCTAAAAAGGTCTTACAAGCAGTGTAAAACCTCCTAGTAGTTTCCAGCTTCTCAGGTACAAAACACACGTCGTTTGGGTACTTACATGTGCACCCATGGTTTAAAATTCTATTTCACGTAACACTTTTCAACCGGTTTTGATGCCAGAGGCGCCACCCCGTTTCCCCAGCCGGGTGCATTTCATTGCACTCACCCTCGTATCCGGACACTGCGTTGCTTCACAGACTACTTGCATAATAAAGTGCCTTTCAGACTAAAAGAAGAAAGGAAAGAACATCAGAATTGCCTTACAAAAGTCTTTGCAAGCCTTCCTACGGCGGCTGTACTTAGAGTCTGGGCTAGTACAGTTGCTCAAACAGCACTTTGAGGGATCAAGGAACAGTACAGGTTACTTACTGCAGCATCTTAAATAATTTCTTCCCCAAACTGGGAATCCCAAGCTTTCATTTTACAAAGTGCTTAACAGGCTGTCCAAGATTGAAAGATAAAGACACGAGCTTTTCAGGGGGGAGAAGAAAAAAATCCTACTGGTTCCTGAACTGCTTCAGCAACTGCCTCAAGGAACATCAGACCTGTCAGCACACACGCTCCTAGAGCGGCAGTACCAGGATATTCTTGCATTCCAGTAGGGAAGAACAGCCTTATGCCCAGGCTGTTTACAGCCCTGAAGGCCAGCAGAAGTACAGTCTGAATGGATCACGCACCTCCCCTCTCGGGTCCTGAAAGGGTCTAGTTGATCCCCCACTGAGCAGCTGACTAGGGGGAGCCTCCACGAAGACCTCCTCAGCTGAAGGAACAGCTTAACTCCACCCTCCCCGGACGCTCCCCGGTGCGGACCTGGAGGACAGGCTGATTGTCCTGTAGTGAAAAGACTCATCCCCAGGCCCCTGCTCTGAAGGCTCTCACGGGCCTTCCTCCCCCAGCGATTTGCAGAGGCAGAAGTTAAATCTGGATCGCTGCCACACCACGTGAAAGAAAGTGCTGATCGAGCCCGCACTCTCGCAGCAGCATTACAGCAGAGTGTGATGAGGAGGCAGAGCGTCTCGCAGGCTGAACCCTAAGGTCAGTTCAAGCTTATCCAAAACCAGCCAAGGATGCATCTCTGAAGATTTCCACAGCATCTCCACATTTACAACACAACGGATTTACGGAAACGAATCCAAGTCTCAGTGGCAAGGGAATGATGCATCAAAACTCAGCGTGGTGCATGATTTCTCATCACAGACCGTGGATTCGGGCCCTGCATTTTAAGAATTGGTACACTTCCCCCCCGCCTCACCTCTTTGTCGAAGTTTGCTTTGGTGAATTCCAAGGAGTTCAGGAGTGCGTTTGTAGCTGCTAGCTTCACATTGTTGCTGGGCTCTTCCTTTCTCATTCCCTGGATGATGGCTGTCAGGATCTCATTGGATTTGTCCTGAAGTTGCTCTGGATCCTAAAAAAATGAAGGGTTTGATAAGGTTATTTGCCAGCTGAACAGCTTTCTCCAGATTCTAAAAGTACACTCAAAATTTGATCCTCTACAAGCACAAGTTTTAGGACCTTAAGGCCAAGCAGCTCTTTGTTCACTGGGAGCACCAGAACGCAAATCCAAGGAATTCATATGCCGTTATGTCTTAAAGCTTCTGGGACAGAGACAACTGAGTGCACATATTCCAGATATCCAAGCCAGAAATGCCAAATACACTTTGCCTGTTACAAATAATAGGTCGACAAGCTTCCGACTACCTGACCATTCAATTAGCAAGCTCAACACTGACTGTTTCCCAACCCCTTCACACGCTGGGCAGAGGTTGACACCAACAGTCGTGGTTGATACTTTTATTGGTAAAGTTGCCCATCTTTTTTAGATATAGGGCAAAAATACATTGCCTGGACCAGCTGCAGGGACAGGTAACTGAAGCACTCACAGCTTAAAGAATAAAGCTGTGAACACGGGCTACTTTTTCCTTGTGGTGAACGTAAGGCTGCAAGATTCCCAAGTAACTGCATTGATTGTTCCACCAGAATTTGTCTAGCAGTGGATTCCCAAACCACAGCCGTGAACGGCGTCACAAAGCGACCTGACACAAAACCCTCAGAGGTTTCTTGGTTACAAAATACCCAACCAGCAAGCCAGGGCATCCAAAAGTCCAAAGGCCAAGGATACGTGCCATCCAAGCAAACAACAAGCACACACTCAAGTCCGGCACAGAGCTGTAACAAACCCTGCTCCACCCAGAGCTGGACAGCTGAAGATTTCATCTTATTTCATCCACCCTCCATGAAGCAGCCAACCTCCCCAGTGGAACCAGTCCCCCGCAGCCTACACCAAGGTTTCAACCAGCGCCGCGCCACACGCGCGCTCTCCAAGGCATTCAGAGGCACCAAAAAAGCAGCAGCAGCCGGTTTTGGGTTTGGGTGGTAGGTCACGCAGCGCACAGGGGGCTTTTGCAAGCAATTCAGAGCAGACTTGATGCGACACGTGGCAAACGACGCTGATAAAACCATCAGCCCTTTAGTAGAAGGTGCCACGAAGAGCTCAATATGCCTGTGTGTCAAAAAAAATCCCAAATGAAGAACAGAAGAGACTCCCCAAGCAAGATGAAGGTAGTTGTCAGGTCTTCCCCAACACAGAAAGGAGTCGAACGCTCAGCTGAAGCTGTGTAACAGCACCCCTCACCACCACAACGACATACAGACTTGAACCGGCCGGAAGATGACCCGGATTTGTGCTGTGAAAGCAGGGCACTCCTCTCAGACACCATCCCTGCGTGTTTACAGCCCATCGTTCCGTCAGAGACATCCTTCCGACAAGCACGACACGGCAGCCACAGGCAAGCATTACAGCCTACTAGAGGTGTAGGAAAGACAAGGCTGGAAGAGAAAAGGTGCCAGGGAGCACCTAAAACCTACTCCAGATTAAAAAAAAAGTACTTAAAGTACACTCACGATATCCTGGCAGATATATCCAATGGCCTCCAACGTCGACTCTTTCATGTGCTCCGTACTGTGCTGATTCGTAACGTTGGCGACCAACTGGGGAATGAGCTCAGGCCACTGGTTCATGGGGATCTCGGCGCAGGCGATACCGGCCACGCACTGAGAGGCCGAGCTGGGTCTGTACGTTTCCGTACCCAACGTCTGCAAAACCTGCGGGAGAGATCAGCGGGCGATGGTTTGATGTCAGCGACCAAGGGGAGACGGGCGCTGGCTTGCCGACAGCTTCACTTGATGTTCTCCCAAACACACCCCCTCCCCAATACACCCGTTTCCTTGCTCTGCTTTCTCTGGCCACGGACAAGTAACATTTGAAATGCACTTGGCCACGCTGCCTCTTTCAGGAAGGGAGATACGGCGGTGCGATGACACACACTCCTACCACATCCTTTAAATCCCGCAGACAATGCCACGCGCCGCGACAGCGACTCGCCGAACAATCCCTCCCGGCTTGCCTCCTAAAGCAAAATTGTGAAAGCTAAACAAATTGTGGTTTCCAAAATCCTGCCCTGCCCACCCCCCCTCCACCAGACTGTTTATGCCAAGGTAATCAGAATGGGGCTGAATATTTCTCCTTTGTTTTAATTGCAATCTGAAGAATGATTTACTGAGGCGTACAGAAGTGGTCCTTAAAAAAGAAATAACGGAGGGAGGGGCACGAATTAGCTTTAGGATTTCAGTTTCATGCCCTCATTTTCCATAGGTCCACTTAAATACCGTATTTCTAACGTTACCTGACAGAAAGCAGTAATAAACTGAGTCTGTTTGCTCAAGTACAGAACAGCCTGACAGCTCCCGCGAATGGCATGCTTCCCCTTGCATCATCAACGTAAATAAAAGACTAAAGGTGCATCGTACTTGGCTACATACGGGTTCTGTTAACACAAAACCATTATATACCTGTATGGCCAACTGGAGTCGGTTATGTAACCCCGTGAATATCCGAATGCGCCAAGTTAGCCAAAAAAAATACTAAGCCACCAGTTCTGAACTTGAGCTACCAAGGAGCACCAGAGTCCTCAGGCAAATCCACCATGTGCTGTAGAATCCCAGTCTTGTTTTGGTTGGAAGGGACCTCAAAGCCCACCCAGTTCCAAACCCCCTGCCACGGGCAGGGACACCTTCCACTAGACCAGGTTACTCCAAGCCTCATCCAGCCTGGCCTTGGACACTCCCAGGGATGGGGCATCCACAGCTCCTCTGGGCAACCTGTCCCAGTGCTCCCCACCCTCTCCAGGGAGAATTCCTTCCTGATGTCCCATCTCAATCTCCCTCTTCCCATTTAAACCCGTTACCCCTTGTCCCGTCCCTCCCTGCCCATGTACACAGAGTACACAAAGATGTTATTGGGGTCTGTAGAGCAGCTGAAGCTGTTGTAGTTTAGGAAAAAGCAAACAGCGACTCAGTTGCTGAAGCCATGCCCGTTAGTTCCCGCAATCACACAAGACTATTCAGAGGCTCCTTGTAAAAGTATTTACAAGTGTCAATCTGAAAGCAGAAGCCTCATAGCTGTTCGTTTTTTACCCTAATAATTCTACAGATTAAATATGCTACAAGCAACAAAGCACCCAAGCAAGTGCAGATGACACTGCTCATCTCTGGAAAGGGAGCAGCCAGCCAAGAGAAGACCCTCAGATGGGAAAAGGACAGACAAGACGTTCATTGCCCATCTCCCCCCACCAGAAAATAAGCGGAGAACCAAGAGTGGCAAAACTTACGTAGTTTTTGACTTCCCTGCGGGCATTGGCATCGATGGCAAGCCATCTCTGTTGGTACTGAGCCTTGATGTCGGGGTCCTTGGAGGTCAGGGAGTTCTTGATCTGCAAGCCGGCCGCCACGCGGGCAACTTGGCTGTTGCCAGGGTTTGCCAGCACTCTGGACAGTTCCACCAGGAAGGTCGGCTGTGGGGAGAGAGGAGGGGCTCAGCACCCATCCCTGCCTGCACCCCACCCCACCACTAAGGGAGAAAGACCCCCAATCACCCCAAAAACCGAGACCGCCGTTCACTGAAGCTCCTTCCCTACCAGGCCAACAGCAAACCGTCACCACGGTGGCTCTATCCCCAGATTACGGGCGTTAAGCTCCTAATTAGAACCGCTGAAAAGCGACGTAAGTAGGCATCAACTTGGCTGGAATTTATTTTTTTTTTTTAGCTTGAGAGACTCACCTTCCATGCTCCTGCCTGCTCAAAGCACACCTTGGGATAAACCGCTCCGGTTGCCCGCCAAGGTGTGTGTTTTCTGGATGGCTATCAAACACGACAATGAACTCGCTGCTACTTATCTCCCCTGCTTGAAGGTAAACACCCAAACTATAATCTAAGACAGGAATGGTTAAAATGGGAAATTGGAGGCTCCTTGGGTGCATTTACAATTAGGTTTGTAAGATTGTAAAGCGCCTTCTCCGCAACCAAAGGCACGCGGACATTAAACCACCCCAAAATGCGCGTGCGTGGCTGAGACACCTGATATTCATGCCACTCGTTTTTGGTGGGAGCTAGTGAGAAACCCTTTTAAGGGTTTAAACCCTTTCCTGACCCGGCACCTTCGCGTTTCAGACACTTCCGCCGCGTAAAGGATAGGGCCAAAGTCTCAGCAGCGAAGCCTTTTCGTTTCGGTGGCCCCACGATGCGTTTCACCGGCCGAGGAAACCCTCCTAGGAAATCGTGGAACCAGCCGCACCGTCGGCAAAACGGTTTCACGCCAAGCAGGACCACGGTCCTGAAAGCGTTTTAACACCCAGTCACAACCAACCCACCATCTAAAAAATCTCTCCAACAGAACTTGAGTTACAGGCAAAGATTTTAGGGCATCAAAAACAGCCATTTTTTCAACCAACTTAACTTTCAAAAGTTGAACAGAAGCACAAATTAAGTCCAGTATCTTGGACTCTGCATTTTTCAATGACCAAGAGCAGCTCTTCAAAAAGTTTAGCTGGGCTATCCAGTATTTTGTCTGGAAACAAAAACACGGGAATACTTAAGCTGAGCGTAAGCCATCAGAGATACCCTGAAATGCTAATATGTTAAACAAAACTCCTACAAACACCACGCTAAGTGGGTAAAACAAGAGCAGAGATAGCAACGATTCAAAAAAAAAGTTCATGGTACAAAATAAAAGCGTTCCTGCCACCTTGAGAAGAAAACTACTAAAATCCAAAGATGCAGAAATGTCCTTGGATTTCTCACTCATTTTCTCACAAAAACCTTGTCTTTCCGTGGAGCTTTAAGGATAATTCCAGCTAAAAATGAGAAGCATCACACGGAGTCTTCCAGACCTGAGACTCAAAGCAAATGCAGATGTGTGCGACCTCCGCTCCCACACCTACAGCAACATCAATGCAATCAGAAAAGCCTCTAAATTAACTTCAGGGAGTAGGAGAGGGGAAGGAAGAACAATCCGCTCTGTGGGTGCATCTCCGTTAAGTAACTGGGAGATCCCTCCCAGCTCTGGGTGCTCAGCCGTGGCCCTGGGACCTCTGTGTGACCCTGTACCTCCCACCCGGACAGCCAGAGCTCTTCCCACCCACACCCCACGTACAGCGCTGGGAGCAGCCCCCATCCTCATCCTCCTGCAAACCCCGGCCGTTAACCGCCCTGGCAGCATACATAAGGCTCCTCAACCCCTGCCCTTCCCAGGGCTGCACCGTTCCACATCCCCATCCCACACCAGGGCACGCGTTTTCAGTCCCAGCGTTCGCTCTGCTTCCTCTGGCCAGGCAGCAAGTTTCAATGAAACCGTGAAAAACTGGTGTATCCCTCGTCCCTTAAAAGCCTGAAACCCAGGGTTCAGGCAACCCAAGCACGTTGCCCTGAAACACTTCCCATAACACAGCCCAGGAAGCTTTGGTCTAACCGGGGCAATCCTAAAACTTAACAACCAGCAAGTCCAAAGAATCTGGCCTCAAAACCAACATTTGGCAGAAAGGCTGCATCCGTTCTGATCCTTAGGGCGCGTGAAGCATCCCTCAGATGGAGCAACAGAAATAACGACTCCAAGACTCTCCCAGTTGACACCAGTGCAGACCAGCGCGCGCCACTCCTGACCAAGCGAAGGATGCCGGTTTGGCCGTGAGGGTAACGTGTGTGACAGCCACCAGGCCGTCCCCAGCAGCGCCCAGTGCCACCACAACCCCTTCGGGGGGAGCTGCAGCACCGCACCTTGACTAAGCAAAAAATCCTGCTCCGCCGCCCGCGCGTTCAACTGCCCCGTTCCAGCTGAAGGATGAGACCTGCTGGGTTTATTTTCCTTCCTTTTTTTGCCTTTTTGTTTTCCTTAAGAAGGTCACGGGGAGAACTCCAGGCCCGGCTGCCCCAGGGAGC
>NW_010271674.1:0-26951 GCF_000690775.1 Eurypyga helias
CCTCCTAATGGTGTGCTTGATGCCAGATGAGGGGTGTAGGGTTTGGGGTTAATCCCCCTCGCCCAGTCACATAAACCTGTGTGAGTCCCTTCATCCGGCGGTGAGTGTTGAGTACAGCCGCTGACAAGAACGGATTTTGTGCTCTGAAAAATAACAACGTTTTCTTTCGTTAAAGCTGCGGGAAATGGAGGAGGAACTGAAGTATGCGCCTCTGCCTTTCCGCAACCAAATGATGAGCAAAATCCGGGCATACAGAAGAGACCTCTCCATGTTCCAGAGAGAGATGAGAAGCACAGATTTGGGATTGGCCCCTGGAAGTCAAGGCAATATGAAATACGGAATCTTCTCCACAGAAAATGAACAGAGCGTGAGAATTAGATATAAATTTTATTTAACGTTGCTGTGATTGTTCAAAAATAATATTCCAGGCGTGTTGTGTACAGTGGTTCTGCTGTAATCCACTTGGCTTCTGTGCTTGCATAACTCCCTGTAAATCCCTCTGCATGTAACACTAATATCTGGGGGAGGAGAAGGGACACCTGGAACTCAAAGGAAAGCTTTTCTGTCCTAAAACAAAGATGGGAGCGCAGTCAAAATGGAACTCCGTGAATGCCATGCAGTTAGTAAGTTATGCAGCATTCTGTACCCAAATTCTTTCTTCAGTCATTCCCCTACAGCAGGGAAAGCACAAAAGTGAGGCTCCTGGGAGAGAAGGAAGGTTAACTGCTCCAGCAAAGTGTGTGAGCTGTGCCCTGCACAGGTTCCCTGGTAGAAATCTCTTTTAAGCAACCTCAGTGTCAGTAATTTCAGGACAATGCAAGAAGTCATCCTCTAGTACTTTGTTCACCGTGGGTGTGCTGCCACAGTGCAAGAAACACACCCCTTTCTTGGGTTTACCAGCTATGCTTAGATGTATCCGAGCTAGTGAGACCCACTCCGCTTGCTGTCTTGCACGCGCAGTCGTCTGCGCCGAAGGTTCGTGGCGGTGGGCTCTTCGCGTGTCACCGTCGGTGAGGAAGGTGGGAGGGGAGGGCTCCTTCCTTGGTATCTCGTTCTGCAGTACCCCGGTAAAATTTTGCATTTGGTTCCTCTTGACTGGCTCCTCTAAAACCTGGGAGCAGGGTGGTGGATTAGATTTTCTGAAACTTAAGAAAACATCTTATTTTGAGCTACCTATTGACCCCGAGGTCAGCAAACATTTCTTACCCTGTCGCAAGGCTGCTGGCATGAAAAGAGGATCTCTGTTACTTAGCAGTCCATCTGTTAGTGCTGTTTGTTCCTAGTCCTTCTGACTGTAAACTCTCGTGATCTCCCCGGCAACCAACGGTGAAGTCACTAGACTGAATTTAGATGGGAACGAAAGGGAAACTAGCATCTGGAAAACAGGGATGCTCTTTTCATGTAAATGTTCTTTGGCGGACAAGTAAATTGTTGCAAAGACCGATTTCTGTAAATGTGTTAACTCTTTCGCTGTCTGTCCTTCTTCTGCAAGGTTGAACCAGATCTGGCCGTAATCTTACAATGTGAGCCAGAACTCTCTCGGAATTAGCTGGGCTACGTCTGTTAACGCCAGCAGCGTGCACAGCTAGTGCAAACGGATGGCCTGTGGAGCCGCGCCCTAACTTCTTACTCTGTCAGACCTCTGTCTCTGTGCTTATTTTTCTTATTTTTTATCTCTTATGTTACTTTTCAGACTAATCTGCAGTCGCAGAGGGTGCTGCTTCTCCAGGGAACTGACAGCCTTAACCAAGCCAGTCAGAGCATCGAGCGCTCGCACCGAATTGCTGCTGAAACAGACCAGATTGGCACCGATATAATCGAAGAACTTGGAGAGCAGCGGGAGCAACTGGAACGCACCAGGAGCAGAGTAAGCGCAGAAGCTGCGGGCGTTGAACTGAAATTACCTGATGCCAGCTTGGTGGGGACTGTGTGCCAGTGGTTGCTCTCAGAGACCTCCCTGGACGCCGTGATGTGACTGACGTTTCTGCAGACCAAACCCGGGCTGCTGCATTTCTCTGTTGTGCTCCTGAATGGAAAATAAGGACAGCAGAAGTGCCCAAAGCACGATGGCCAAATATCTGCTGCTGTGTCTCTGCAAGACTGGGTGTCAGACCTGTAAAGCTGCTAAGTAGTGCTGCTGAAAACCATAGGGATGTTTAAAAAGTGCTAAGGAGTTGCCCGCCACCAGATGACTGAAGTACAGGTTTAGATTTGGGACGTAGTTAGCAAGTTCTTTCGATGAAATTAAATTTAATAGAAGCTTAATTACCTATTTACTAACCTTCCAATATTTCTAGGTTAGCCAAGGAGGGAGAAAGCAGGCTCAGACAAGACACCTGTTCCCTCATCCTTGGGTCAGGCAGCTCTGCTTCTGTGTGGAAGCTCTTTAAAAAGCAGATTATTTGTTTGGTTTACACACAAAGGCAGAACTGAGAATTGGCTTTTTGAAGTAACAAACTCATGGGATTTTCTGTGTGTGTACAAGGGATCCTGAGCGTAAAGCTTTTACGTGAGTCACTTGCAGGGGGACGCCGAGTTTGGCAAGTAAGTGAGCTCAGCCAAAACAAAAAGCATCCACCCTTTCCTTGGGAGTTATCTCTGCTCGCTGAAACGAAGCCTGTAGCTTTCTCATTTAAGTAGTTTTTTCAATTTCAGTCAGAATTTGATTTGCCCTGCTCCCAGATTTGCGTTGGAGACCAGGAAAGGAAATGCAAGCCTGAGATTTGTAGGTGTGGACTTGGTCTGTTCTTTTCACGGTCCTGCAGGCACGTCAGCCTGGCTACAGATGGTTCGTGATGCTGTGACTTTCACGGAGAGCCTTTCAGGCTCTGGATCGCTGAGCTGTATGAACATACATTCCAACTTCTCCTCGCCTGCTCTTTCACGGCAAAGGCTGGAAACCCAGTATGCTTTGAATGGACTCGGTAGTTTTCTTCCCAGCTTGGTCCAGTCCACCTCAGTGAAAGCACCGTACCTATGGGGCCAGTCGTGCAGGGGAGGGCACAGAAGCACTGTGCAGGCAGGTGTCTGATGGCAAGTGACCTGGCTCACCTCCCACTTCCCTGGGAGGTTTGGAAGTGGACTAGCTAGCAAAATCTTGCCCGGAGAGCTCCAGCGGCCATCCATCATGAATCCTGACCGTCTGCGAGACAACAGCTTTCTCGTTTGTCCGTAACCTCACTAATTGCCTGCTTCTTAATAGCTGACTGAAAAGTAACTTGAGGGTTGGCTCTGATGACGGCAATTATCTATTCCCGGTTCAGAGCTCGTATTCGCTGGGTCACTTACACATGTGGGTGCAACGTGGCTCTTGGCTAACAAGTGAACAGCGTTTCAGACAGTTCCAGGTACGCGCTGGGGAGAACACTCAGAATAATTTTCTTCTGGTGTCAACAACTCCAATAATTAAATTAAATTTAATAAAAGGAGCTAATAGCGACTTTCTGATAGCTGTAGATCAACTACAGGGACGGAAAGTGGTCCTAAATTGTGTGTCTTTTTATGTATCCAGGGGGAGTGTGCAGGCAAGTCTTCAGACAGCATTCTCTACACGCAATACAAGCGGGAAGTGTTGTCTCCTTTCTAGGGAAGAAATATGGTTAGCCTTGGTCCCCTTACTAACTGCAGCGTTTCAACACCAGCTGCTTCCAGTGCATCTTTACAGAGTTGCTGTGTCAGCTGACGGGTAACTTTTGTTCCCTTTCAGCTGGTGAACACAAGTGAGAACTTGAGCAAGAGTCGCAAGATTCTGCGGTCAATGTCCAGGAGGTGAGTATGTGACCAGCCTGGGGCAGCGCTTGCAGGTGCCATTGTTGCCAGCCAGTTTCAGCCAAAAAGTAGAGTGTCAGCTGGAACTGCAGGCAGGTTTTGGGGAATGGGCCCATGTGCAGAGGCTAACTTGTGTTTTCTTCTCTGGTAACTACTTGATGGAGTACAGGAAGGTGAACGGTGCTGAACTTGTGCTGCTCATGTAGGCCAACTCCTCAGTTGCGGTGAGGAGTAAGCAAGCTACAGAGAGTTGTTAATGGTAACATTAGATGCAACCCCTTGTTATTCAGGTTGGAAATCGCTGCAGCTGTGAGCAGGCGATGTCCGCTGACACAGACAAATCAGTTTAGCCCACAGTAATACCCTAGAGTAGCTACTCTCCTACGAGAAACTCTGAGCCTGACCATATACTGTTTTGATGACTAAAGCCTTGGCTGCTTAAGTGTCTTTTCAGTTTCTAAACTGTATGGTTTAATTCTCCTCATAAACCAGTTCATGGAGTGTATTTCCAGTAGGTACCTCAGGCCTAGCCACCTTTCCTTTATACCTCTTGCTAAAGGAAGTTACAGTAACTGTGTCATTTTCAGTAGTAGAAGTGCATCATCATTTGGAGGTTTTCCAGTTTTACTTCAACCACAAAGTTCTAGGTAACAGCACCACAATGCAGGTTTTAGCACAGGAGTTCAATGTAACATTTCCCTCTTTGCTGAAGTGCTATGCGTAGGCACGTATCGAGCAGGATGAGCTTATGTGGGGTGGGGGAAGAAGAACAGAACTGCGACTGCTGAAGGGGAAGATTTAAGCAGAATTTCCATGAAAACGAGTAGAAAACTATTTCCTGCTTGTTAAGAGCTATTCAGATAGCACTTTCTGGTCTAGCTGAGACAGGGACTATACTTACTGAAGGTAAGATGGTGCTCCAGTTACCTGGAATTTGCTTTCATAATCAAGGAGGATAAACTCTATCTTGGGGTTTTTTTTTCCCTTAACTCCAGAGTAGCCACTAATAAGTTGTTGCTGTCAATCATCATCATCCTGGAGCTGGCCATCCTAGGAGGAGTGGTCTACTACAAGTTCTTTCGCAGCAGATGAATCTTCGTGACAGAGATGAGCTTTTCCGCTGTTGAGGAACGGGATGGGCTGCCTGTTCCCTTGGACTGGCTGAGGATTGGACTGTCTCACCAGACAGCACGTTCAACTGAAACTGTACTGACACTAGAAAGACAGAGAATGGGAGTAAAAGGAAAATGCAGAGACAGACTTGAACTACTGGTAAGATGAATAAGAAGGTAATAAATATTTTATTGTCTCATTTTGTATATACTTAACTAAATGAATAAATCTTGGTGTGTAATAAAGTAGCCACCGATCAGTGGAAAAGCTAGTTTATTTAAAAATGGAGAAGTTAACAGTATTTGCCAAGTGCTGACAATCTATCCACTGAAGTGTCTCAGCAGAGCTCTGTAATGTCCAACGCACCCAACGCTTTAGGTTCTCAAATCCTCACTTGCTCTTCACTGTCAGATTCATCTGGAGAGCTGGGTGTCGGGAGTTGGTCAAAAGCGGTGTGCGCTCCTTCCCTTGTCTGCCCAAAGCACGTCGCTATCACATCGACTGCCAGACTAGCAGTTGCGTTCACTTCCTCCTGAGAAGCTCCAAGCAGCGGATTGACTTCAACCATGTCTACAGCTGAAAGCATTCCTGTCAAAACGATTTACAGCTCTGTTACCAGGAAGAAGGGTAAAGTCTCCAGTAGGGTTTCTTTTGCAGCCACCATCCATTGCAGCAAGTCTGATCCTTCAGCCTGTGACCTGCTCTACCCCTTAGACAAGTAAAATTGGCTGGCACGGGAATGATGAGGGTACGGTTCTCAGATGCAATTTACGGGTTTTAATTTGGTTCGTTCTTACCTCATCACTACCCCACCCGTTTGTGCTTTTAGCATTCGGGAAAAGTAAATTTGATGTTCCCTATACACTTGTGAGAGGAATGGGGTTTTAATCTTGTTTTCTCCCACTCCAAAAATCAGGAGATATAGGGAGATCTAAAACAGTCTCACCTAGTATTTTTTGCCATCCTATTCATGATTCTGTTGACTCTGCTCTCTGGATGGGTGGGTTGTTTTTACTGCAAATAACTCACCGTTTAAAACACATTAAATAAAAACTCCGTGGCATAAGGAGGAAAGTCCTCAATATACTGAGTCAACTGCAGTATAGTTGGTGAAAGCCTGATGTGTTAGCCTTGAATCCTAGAATGGAACTTCGAGCTGCTTAAAACTGCCTTTTTTTCTTTTTTATTCCGGATGCCCATTTTTACATCTCACCTCAGGTGTTTAGGAATAGGGAACAGTTATTACACATGGCCAAGTCATTTTGGGCATTAGTTGTTTACGTACTATGCATTTGATTTGCTTTTGGTAAGTTGCAGTTGGTGGTGGTGAAGCTGCTTCCAACACCTGGGAAGTCCAACCAGAGGACTCCTTTTTGAAGGCTGAACTGGCTCTGCAGGCACCTTAGCTTTGACTCCATTTATCCTATTATCTAGTTACACAGGAAACGCATAACCAGCGTGAGCTTCCTGGAGTTTCTCCTGTCCTTGCTTAGGCCAATACCACTGGTCGACTCCTACCTGTGTTGTGGATTTCCTCTGTGATGTACATGCCTTCTCTGTAAGTTAATCCACCTAGAACAGGAGTCCCAGTTGCTGGGGCCAGCGAGGGATCAAAAGCATCGATGTCAAAACTCAGGTGAATTGGTCTCTTTCTCCTGACACGGAATAAAACAAGAAAGGCAATCTCAGAACCGCAGGCTTTGTCTACATGTATCTCTCGCTGACCAGGCTGAGCAGCAAGGCAGCACCATGCTCCGTGATGCTAAAGGTCCACCGCAAGTCCTATACCATGTCCTTAACACATTTGGAAAGGACTTTTTTTAATCTGTCTTTGGACTCTGAAACAGGTTCTTAGCACAGAACTTCCCTCAGTTGGGAAAACAGGAGTTTGTCTTTCTAGTTTCACTATCTGCCAAGGTGTGATGTGGCTGCAGGTGAGTTAGTTCTAACCATCTTATCTGGTATCTGCCTCCGGATTTGGAAGAACGTAGAGAAACGCGTGATGTAATCCAGCCTTTTCTGCTCGTGCACAGAAAGCCAGGCCAAAAGGCTGACGTGCATGGCTTCTGGGCTGCAGGAAGCACCCAGTCTGCGGATTTCATGGACAGCTCGTCAAGACGAGTGGGGCATTCCATGTTTTTTGGGGCAGTCGTCGAAGGCTGCCTCCAAACTGCCCTGTAAACCTAGCTGAGGGGAAAGCAAAGGGTCATCTCAAACCTAAAGCATTAGTTACTTACTACATCAAGTCTAACAACAGATGGCAGCTTGATAAATCAGACACCACTTGTCACTCTGAGCTATTGAAATGGAAGAGACTGTGCTTCCAACCTCCTGCAGATACTCCGTAGGGAGAAGCATCTGGATTAGCAACTTCTTATGCAGCAGCGCTGCAGCAAGGAAGGGTGAACGGACCTTTAGGTACGACAGCGAGCAGCACAGATACACGGACCTTGTTCTGCTTACTGGACTCTCTTCTACCCTGTGGTGAGGGGTTACGCTGTCCAGCTCTGATCCTTTCCATGTGTTCCTAGACTGGCAGCATTTGCTCCCTGAACTGGTTCCCCAGGCATGAACGAGGTTAGCAAAGACGTCAGCATTGAACTAAGTCAGGGAGTGGTTACAGGGAACTCGCTGTCTGAGCGGAAGTGGCAGTTGTCCTCAGGGCAGCACAGGTGGGCACAGTCCAAGGAGGAAGCCATCAGGACTAACAGCTGAATTCAAGCTACCCTCAAGTTGCTAAATCTGGTTTTTAAAGTGTAACATATACCCTAGACTCTGGGTTGGTTCAGGAGTCTTGTCAGACTGCAGCAGAATACAGAATTCCTCAAGAAACAGAACAGGTGGTATAAAGCAGAGCCCCAGCTGCAGTGGCTGATGTAACCTCTCTGACAGCTTTTTGCCTGTCAGGGAAGCGGTTCCAGTTCAAGGTGCGGAAGTCGAGGACTAAAGTGGGTGCTGAGACTCTGCTGTTTACTGGACACTCACCATTCTGTCAGGCCGCCTGGCATCAGGAGTGACCTTCACTGAAATACCTACTTCCTGAAGGTTACTGAACAAGTGGAGAGGAGGAGTTTGTTACCTGCCCATCAGTTGTTCAAATGTTCTTTCCATAACTTTCTGAATTCCAAGGCGATCAATATCCCTCATGGAAAAGTACTGGATGTCATAGTTCTTCAAAATATAGCTGTTAAAATAAATTTGTTTTTTAAAAGAATCATAATCTAGCAATCCTTGTGAAGAGCCAGCTGGGGGAAGCAGCTCATGATTTCAGCCTTTGCAAAAATCCTTTAAATCGACTTACTATTCGGCAGGATCCACATCCCTCAAACCAATGTACACAATATCAGATGCCGAAAGGCAGGGCTTCAGCCAGGAAAAGCCAGGAAGTTGTGGTACCTGCAAGCAAAGTTTGGGTTAGTTCAACAAAACTGTACTGAATGCTTCCCTCACTGGATTTATTCACAGCACCCTTTCTCCCTCTGAACAGAGGAACCGCGTCGCTTGTGAGTTCGGTGTCCTGATTTAACCAGTCCTTACCTTTGTCCTACCATTTTGCTGGAGTTGACTGCTAGTGGAGGAAGCTTTTAACTCTTCTGCCTTTCCCAGTTTGAAGAGAAGGAATAAAAAGCTCAAATCACAAGCAGTAGGTACTTTGCACCAGTGAATGGAGAGGGGGGATACCTGCCCCGACGTAAAGCACTTAGGCGTTACCATTAAATGTACCGTGTGTGTAACTTGCCCAGTACATCTTGCCAAAGTGGAAGAATAAAAACCAAGGCACCTGGATCATTTCAGGAGATTCACCAGAAAGTGATGCGAACTTGGTGGCAGAAATGACATAAAAGATGGATAAATTCAACGTGGGAAGGAAAAAAAAACCCACCGGCACGAAAAGTTGGGCCCACAGTGAGCTACATCATACTGCGCTTAGTGTAGCGCTGAAGAGAGCAGATGAAAGATGACGAGGCCATCATTTTTCAGCTTTGGTAATTAAGTAGTCATGGTATGCCATTACAAAAATCCTTTGGTTAGTAATAGCTACTGATTTTAGGAGTGCTTTAAATTAACCCAAATTTCTCTTCTTCCTCTCCCAGCTCAGAAAATGGCTACAGCCAACACAGCTGCCGAGCAGCAAGAAGGCTTTGGTTCCCTCTTACACTTCTCCGTTGCCAATTATATTCTAGTCACAGCATTTGGATTTTATTTTAAAGGCAGCATGCCCCTAGCTGTATTTAAACACATTGGGATTAAATCAGCACATCTAATAAAAGTATTTATTGCGCTGGGGCAATGACCTGAACCTTTCCTGCAGTCATGAATTCAGAAGAGGGATAAATGAACCGGAGACCACTAGGAAAAGTAATTCAGGTCTCGGGAATGAAGCAGAACTCATCACCATACCAGAAGCTGAGTGTGGTACTGCTAGTGTTGTCAGTGCTCTCTAGTAGCAATGATTTAGTAGATTTCATACGGCCATTTTTAACTACACGTCTTCCTCTTTAAATAAAGAGAATGGAATGCCTTAAACTTCCTCTGGTAGGCTCTGTTTTGACTCTGATCCAACAGAAAAGGAGATGCTGACAGTAAAGCCAGTTTAGTTTGAATGGTTCCAGGAGCCCTGACACTAATGCCAGATTTGAGGCATGCCGGTCAAGGGATTATATTCAGAAATACTTTCCCTTAAAACCAACAACATTATTTTTCAAATGTTTTTAAAAACCCTGAAGTGCCACCTCGCCTGGAGAGGCGCCAAGCGGTGCTCCTGGGAAGCTGAGGACAGGGAAGTAGCGGCTGACAGCCTGCGAAGGACTGTGCAAGCGCTGCAGGGTTTGCCCCACAGCAGCCTGGCCAAACGCTTTACTTCAGAGCCAGATGCATCGCTGCTACCGGGGGACATTTAACTCAGTGGAGCAGTGACCAAGCTCACGAGCCCTGCCTGCATAAGGGATTCCGAAAAACGGGTGAGAACACCTAAACTGTGGGACTTGTAACAGCCCTGGGGAGTTCCTGGCAGTTGTGCTGATTTGAGCGGCTGCTGCCACATCGGTTCCCCCGTTCCCTTGTGCCAGCACTGCTGCTTGCGGGTCACGGTGACCCAGGGCTGGCACTTGATGTGTCTCAGAACAAAGCAAGCAACGGGTCGGGTCCTCCTGACTGAGCTCTCCTGCAGCCCCACAGAGGGTACAGCAGCCAGAGCGAGCTGCCGGCGCGGGGCGAAGAACAGCCTATGCAGATGGTGCACTGGGAGGGGTACGTCGCAGTATCTGCCTGGTGTCCTCTTGGGAGGGAACGAAGAAGGAGCCTGTCGCTGCTGGGGGAGCAGTACCACTTGGGAGAGGTGGGCAGGGAATTGGGAAGATAAAACGTAATTACGCAGGCTATTTTGCTCTCTCTCTATATCCTCGAAGGAGTTGTTTCCCCTGTGGTTCTACAGAACAAACCAGACAGGGAGCCAAGTGCCAACCAGCCTTCCTGAGACTCTGGTTGATGACCAGATCCTGCGACCCAGGGAGGCGGGTAGGTTGAATTACAGGAGCACACCCGGAGGAGCATACATGCAGATGCGTCACAGGGGGGAGGGGGTGCTCAAAATCCCCTTCACGGCATGAGTGAAAGTAAGGACGCAGATACAGGGCTCACCCCAAAATCCTACACCCCTGCGCTACGTGCCCTTTGACATGCAGGACCTGCCTTGAGAGGCGACGTGCAATGGGTCGGTCTGTCGCCTGGAGAAACCGGTTATGCTCAGCTGAGCACAGGGCTGGAGCTGCCGGTTTTAGGGTTTAGTATGAATCCTTGCAAAGCAGGCAGGCAGGTCAGTAAACGTTTTGGTCCCATCACCAGCGCGCCTGGCTGTACTGAACGAGAGCAAGAGCCCCGTCCACCCGATCACAGGTGAAGGTTCCCTCCAGGGTGGCAGATCGTAGCCAGCCCAGCTACTGCCGAGAGCACATCCTACTGCTGCTGAACAGCCGGTTAACAAACTTGTGTGGTAGAAGCCTTCCCGTGCCTGCAGGACAGAGGTCTTCCCTCCCTCTACAGGAAGGCAACATGGTGCGAAATCCCTCTGAATGGGTACACACCTGCGTGTGCAGCTGCAGATACAGGTTGAGGGGCTCGTGTCAGGTGTTTCCACATAGGCTTCCCAACAGCTGGAATTCAGGTGGGCTTGTGAGGAGATCCCGTAACTGACTCCCCTCTAAGGGTGGCCTGACCTCACTTTCTTCACTGCTGCTGGGAAGAGGCCTGCTCCCCCATCGGCCCTAGCAACCTCACTAGTCTTTAGTAGCTCTAGAAAAAAACAATCCTGCTTTTCTGTGCTGCTCAAGAACCGGAGCCCAGCAGCCCAGAAATCAAGTCTAAACAAAGGAAGCCAACAAATACTTTTGTCCTACTGAGAAAAGAGGAAAGCAGCGTATCTTACTCTGCCTTTCTCCTCCTCCCTCAGCTATCAAAGACCTTGGCTTTGTTCTGTGCTCACCAACACAAACTGTTCACCTCAGGTAAACTCCAAAACTCAGTTTTCTCTTGCTCTTCCTGTCTCTCCCATGCAAGTGGGTGCAGTTGTCAAAAAGAAAATATGACCTTCTAACTTACGGGCAAGAAAGTAGAACACAGTAAGCTTTTATATTAACCTGGGTATTTATATTACTCCTGGGGGTATTTCAAGAAGCCCCATTAATTTTGCATTACTTTGGGAATTCTGTCGTGTCTGTAAAGGCCATACAAGAGTTAAAGAGGAAAGTACGTAAAAGCACCAGGTGACTCTATTGACCTGCGGATGGAATTGCCGCAAACGAATTCGCAGGAGAAAAGAAAAAAAAAGCTGATAGCAGTCCTGTTACGCCAAACGCAACGGTATCTTCAAGAGCCATAAAAACATGAAACATGCTTGACCCTACTTGGAAGGGGCATCATCCATCAACATGTCACCCCAGAACTGATAGAAAAGAAACCCAAGTGAAATGACTCGCAGTGCAAAGTGACAGAATGAAGCAGTTGGGCTTTGTGCGGCTCTGGCATCCATTCTCAACCTGCAGTTGTTGATCCTGCTCCCACTCTCCAGCCTAAGCTTCAGCAGAAGCAGACTCTCACATGCAGGTTGCTACCGCCAAGGCCCCAGCTATTAACACACAGGCTGCCACTTGTAGCATCCCCAGTAGGTGCTCCAGGCAGCTGTACAGGGCCATACAGGCCGCAGCTAAGCCAAAAAGGCCTTCGGTCAACCTGCTGTTTAGCATCTTGACAGTGGCAAAAACTGGCCATGCACGTTCCACGTGCCCCAGCATACTGTTCCTTTTGATAACTTAGTCTTCGGGAAAGAGGTTATCTCCTTAAAAGCAGCCTGTAAGCAGGTCCAGCTGTTCTGATTTGTATTATCTGCTAGTGGAGGCAAGCCCAGAGCATCCAGGTAGGAGAGACCATGCAAGAACAGCCCATCAGGCCCCAGGGTTGTCAAAACACGGAAGAGCCGAACCAAGCAGCAGCAGTGTGCAAGGCACACAGGAACCATCTGTTACTGGAGGCGAGCTCAGCGCAGCTCTCGCAGGCTCAGGCAGCAGGAGGCTCCCCCTTTCGCTCAGCAATAGAACTGCTGCCACGGCACAGCCTCAGCACCAGCTCTGCTCACTGGGCGGGAATGGCATCGGGGTCAGCTGCTACCACAGTCCGCAGGAGCTCCTGCCCCCTCTACAACCCACGAGGGAGCAAACACAAGAAAAGCTTTTCTCCCTCCTGCTTCGAAGTGTGCGTGTATGTTTATCTATATTTACATGTGTGCATTTGTGTACGTGTGTGTACGTACATATGTGTGTTTACACACACAAGTAATACCTACTTTTGCTTGCACTCAGGTAAGAAGGGTCTGCATTTGCGGCAGGTATGAAAGTACCTCACACCAGAAGTAGTGAAACGCTCAGCGGATTTCAGTGCAGGCTCACTGTACAAGCAAGGTACTCACTTTATCTTGAAGCTCTCTTAGGAGAAATGAGAGAGGTTGTCCATGGAGGTTTCCAGACTGAGTTGTGAGAGGGGTGTTGATATCAGCATGCGCATCCACCCAGATCACGCCGAGGTGTGGGCACTGCCGCGCGTGGCCACTGACAGAACCAAGTGCCAAGCTGGAAGTACAGCAGCAAAGGCTTTAGTCACCACTTGTCCTTCAGAACAAACACAAGGACAACAGGAAGTCTCTGCAACTGCAGTTGGCACGTTTCAACACATCAGACACCCGTGACAGTAACGGGTGCATCCCACACAAGCTGCACGGCATGCCCCTATCCTGATTCCAGAAGACTCCAAGCAACTACAGGACTGTGCTAGTACTGACAGATGAGAAGTTCTCTGTCCACCATTCCCACGCTCTGATCTTCACCTGTTCCAGCTCCAAATGATTTCTTGGAAAGCCTAGTGTGCTCACTCAGCAATTCTGCTATTCACCCATTTTTGGTTCCAGTCATAATACCTTCCCCTACAATTCCTTCTTACCTGCCCTACCTGCTTCAGCCAAATCTCAGACCAAAGGTTAGTGAAAAAGGGGAGAGTTCTTATATTGTGTGACTATTACAAAATGCTCTGTATGCAGGCCTTACAAACCTTTCCTAAAAGTCGACGTCCTGGGAGCTGAGGAGCAAGTCTCTCTTTAGTCATCACTAAACATTCAGCCATACAGAAGCCACAGCAGTTCCTAAAGGGACCTGAGCACACAAACTTTCCCAAACAGGAGAACCTCATCTGTACGTCTGCAGATCGCAGAACAGTCTGGAACTAAGCAGCACTGTCTTAGGTGGTCAGATTTTTGGAGCCATCATCTTCTCTGTTTTGCTCTAAAAGCCCCAGCAATAAAATGAAAATGCTGCTACTCCTACAGTATTGCCAGGAAGCGACCCCAAGCTGTGCCCAGCCACCCCTTATATTTTAAGGCAAAATGCACTGACTCAGCTCACCTGTGGTCACCTCCTATAGTCACACAGCTGTGTCCAGCACCCACTGCTCTGCTTACAGCATCAGCCAGCACCTGGCTGGCTAAGCCCACGGACCGCGGGTATAAGATCAGGTTGTTGTACAGCTCATCATTGGGAACTTGAGTGAAATTCAAATCTCCGTAGTCGTACACTTGGCATCCTGGAAACACAGCAACAAAAGCAGAAAGCGAGTTACTTAAGTAAGCACCCAGAGAAACGTTCAAAAGATGGTCCCCTCAGAAAATCAGTTGGGCATGTATGAAAGGAACAACGGGAAGGGAATGGGTTCATTTCACTATTTGCATGCCCTTGCAAACAGCCGTGCCACGGCGTTACAGATTAGAAAGCTCAAGATAGTACTGTCGCTTTCATTTAGCCATGAGATCTGACAATCATATGAAGTCACCTAAAAACACAGTTTGGGGTTTTTTAATCATTTCTGGCAACTTTAACGTGAAAAAGTACAGTTTGTATTCCACCTTCCTTCACAGCTAGACAGAGTGTATACAGCCTTAAGTGAGCTCAGCTGCTCAGGACTACACATTTCACTACCTATACCTGAGTCCCAATGGTTATTTTCCTTTGTCAAACCCCACAAGAACCCAGGCACAAAAGTGCCAAGTTACCAATAACAGTTAGTTTCCTACCGTACTTCCAGGCAACTCCATGGAGGATGCACTCGTGCCTTCTAAGAGAACCTGTACACTCTCTCAACGTGAGATGTTGTAGGGGGCATTTTAATTCTGGGGCTTTGATCCCAACCCTCTTTGAGATTCTATCACTGACAGTTACAGCTTAATTGGCCGTTGAACCCTGACAACGTTCTGGGTCTAAGACTCAGCCTTTCCCAAAACACGTCTCTGTCTACTTACCCTGAACAGGAGTCACCTCACAGATGAGCAAACAGGCAAGTCTCAGGGTTGTTTCCCCTCCTCTACCCAAGTGCGAGCATATTTATTAATTGGCTGCATCTAAAGTTTAACTCTCTTTCATGCACATGATAGAGTGTCTCCTTTGAAGCTCTGCTGTCCGATACCATGTGCTTTAACAGTCACTTAGATACAAAAGTTTCTAACCATATTTCACAGGCCAGAGCCTCTCAGTTCCAGCCAGGCCTGTCACCGCAGGCACCGATAAGGACTGTGAGGGCCCCAAGGTATTTACAGCTACACCAACAGTCCCTTAACAAGGCAAGACCACCCCAAATACCGGTCATGCCTGTCCCATTTATTCCTCAGAATCACCAGGCTGGTGGCAGTTCAAAGCATCCAGGCCGAGCTTGACATTTTGCCTTTAGCCTTCCTCTGCCTAACAGGGCCGTTTGAAAACTCAAGGCAAGCAAATAAACATGGAGAAACCGCCCACTTGAGGCTCTGGGTCTCCCGCTTCATTTCCACTAAGCCATTAGTCTCGTGCCCAGGAAATGGGCTCTGTGAATTTAGTTGTTGGAATTGCTGTAAAAGCAGCATTAAGAAAAAGATGACTTTTACAATTTCAGAAGGTGTTTTCTGGTGAAAAGAATGAAGGCAAACAGTTGAGTCACTTGTGAGAATTAGGTGGCAGGGCAACAGGCAAGCATACTTTTTATAGCAGGGACACAGATGGACACACATCAGGGTATTTGCTAGGAGAGGACAGGTCAGCTGAGCACAGGATTAACTCCATGTCCCCTCAGCAACACTGTGAGAAAACACACAACCTGCCGAACTTCAAACAGTAAGCAGGAGGACCACGACATACCCCTTCCCGGTTTTCAAAAGGCAACATGGCCACACAACAGCATTTTTTTCTTCCCTTAGGTAATATTTAATTGGCCAGCAGGATGACAGCTCTGGAATTGAGTTGTTTGTGGGGGTTTTCTTTTCTTTTGTTCGGTTTTTTTATCTGAATATGCTACCTGATCTGCAAGTGACCACTACAATTTTTTTTTTTTTTACCCTCTGTTTCATCCTGCTGCTGTGCAGAATCAGGAGTTGTGAGTTCTGAGAGATGCTCAATGAACAACAAAACTCCGTATTTGTCTTCCTGCAAGGCTACTTCGCACACGTCCTGCTACACATTTCGGTGTTTCAAGGTTTGTTGAAAGCACGCAAGTATCTGGGAGACAAGTTTTGGAAGTGAGACTTCAAGACACTGCATCATTCAAGAGCTTTTGGAGACGCCATACAAGTTCGCCCCACCTTTGATCAGATACCTCTGATGCCTGCAGGGGGTTGAACACAGCTCCCAGCTGCAGATTTGACTTACACACTGCAGGACAGTGTGTTACAAAGTGTAATGGAAGAAAGGGCTGCCATTTTTGTCCTCTCCTAGGGGAACTACAAGTACATCACAGTATTTTTACCCATTAAAGGATGAAAAAAGAACAGAAGGAAATTATACTATGGAGCTCCACATTTAGATGAGTGTAAAACAGGGAGCCAACCATGCCATCTTTCACAGCACTTCAAGGAATTGGTTAAGACCCCAGCTTATGCTCAAGGCAGGCCAAACACGGCAGATTGTAACAAGTGTGTTTAAAGTAGTATCACTTGTGTTCAAGAATTTTTCTTCTTTACCCTGCCCAGTCCCCATTTATAAGGCAAAAAGACTTGGTTCAGCTTCTGGAAATGGGAAAAACCCATTCACTTCTAACAATCACAGCAGCTTCACACAGCTTACAAAGTGGGTAGAGATGGACACACACACACTTCCAGGGTGCAGAATTCTGAGGTCTTGTCCACCTTTTGGACAAGTGGTACTCCCCTCTCTCCTGCACTGAGATGCCTGTCTCTTTATAGACAAAGCCCAATGTCTCTTAAAGACAATAGATGCCTGGAGTTTGTTACCATTGTCAGCAGCTTGTTGTTGTTCAGATAAGCTTCATAAACCTTGTAGCAGCTTCTTTTCCCAGCTTTGTGCTTCCTTCTTATTTATGTACTTGCAGAGGACAGATCAACTTTCCCAGGGTGATATGAATGTTTTCAGCCAACTATCCAATGGCTCCCTGATTAACTGTATCTCAGAAGCAGTCACTAATCCCATCCTTGAGCATTCATATCTTTTCTTCCTACCTTTTTTTAATTGTGTCTAGAGTTTTGAAAACTATGATTAAGTTACCATATGGCAAAAGGAGAGGTTAGTGAATAGTGCATATAAAGATTCACAGTACATGGAAAACCCACATATCCTGATGTGATTATGTGTGTGTATGCCCCTGTGTGCACATACGTTTATTAGGATTGACCAGATATTACAGAGATGAAATCAACATGTACATTTGTCTTAATGCTTATTGAACAGCAAAGAAAAAGAATTTGTCAAATTATTGAAGTAATTGATCTGTTTCCTTAGCTTCTATTTAGAGTGTCTCAGATATTAATCCAGTACTTAATCTGAATGGTTTTCCATTTCATCTACCTGCTTGCACATAGTTTTGATTTAAAGAAATGGAAAATCTAATTGCTCAGTGGATAGATGTGTTATAGTAGAGTGCAGTCTCATGGATCTTGCTGATTTTTGGCCATCAGTTAAAGACTTGTATAACCCACCACACGAAACAACATGCACTTACTTTTCTTTCAAGTTGGGAGTCCAGTACCAGTACCTATAAGCAAACAGCTTTTAAATCGGCACAGAAAGTTAACATGAAGAATATATATGGGCCTTTTGAAAGGCAGTAGATTCAAGTTGTGAAAACTAGAGACAGATGTGGGCAGATAGGAAATTCAGCTTCCTCACATTCATTAGGAAGCACAGCATCCACACTGTTTGTCAGTGCAGCAGATCAGGCCTAGCGGGACTGAAGTTCTATTTAAATCAAAGAGTACCACACAGTACCTCTTGACTAAAGACCACAGGCATTTCACTAGTAACTAATCATGAAATTAGATATGATCAAGAGTCTTCTGTTCCACTTTCAAGCTGCAACAGAAATTACTTTCTAAATGAAAAATATATTGTTTGACTCATTAGCTAATTATCAACAGTGCAGAAAATTTATAACCACCAAGTCCATACAAGTGAGCTCCATCAGCACTCTGGTTCAAGAGATCACTTTTTGAAGTGAGGAAAACAAAAACCACAGGCTTGATTCATCTATTTCTGTTACAGGAGCTTGAAAGAGATATGAAGGAGATAAAGGGGTCAGCCTGAATGTGAACACATGGTATAGTTACATAAATAAGATGCATCTATGCACAACAGTCCTCCTGTTAGTATGAATGAGGAGTGTGTATGAAGGTAGCACACGCCTCCTGCGCAGTTCAGGAGAGCAATGCTCAGTGGTTCAGTGCCCCCCTCTGAGAGCAGAGCTGCCTGGGGGCGCATTTCAGCCAAAAATGAATACGTTAGCTTTGAATAGTTTGTACAATAGATCTTTCCTAGGTCAAGTTTTGACCAGAACAGGGTAGGGAGAGGTCACATAGGCATTCAACCAGCAGACCAGGGGATGGAGGGCAGCCAGTTCTTAAGCCTCCACTGCCAGAACCAGACCTTTACCTGGTGAAAGAAATCAGCATTTGTCATCATTAGCAACCTAACTTAGATAAAAAGAAAGTTAGAAATACAAATTAAGCACATGTTTAGGAAAATAAGGTTCCCCACCTGCCTTTTCAGGTAAGCTATTATATGTAGCACTCAGGCTCAACCCAGTGATGCTTAACTGGGACACAAGATGCCCTTCAGCAAGCCGTATGACAGTGGCAATGATCACTTCTATCACCTTAAGCAAAATACAGGCCGTGTATTCAGTACCCATGGTAGGCAGCAGTTACTGTCCTAACTCATTTCCCTGCACAGATTTAGAGAAAGTTTTCTTCTGTAAAACGCAGGTGGCTCGTAAGTCTAGGGGCACTCTACTGGAAGACACCTGGGCAGCAGCAGGGAAAGCTGCCCCTTTGCACCCCTTCTGCTGGGATGCTGCACCAGAGCCAGAAGCAGGGATGGATGGCAGGAGACTCAGCTTCCAAAGCCCAGGCTGCTTGTTGAGGCTGCCCAGTGGCATGGTATTGTAACAGTTTTAACAGCTCCCCCAGGCAGCAAGCAGGAACTGGGACAAAAGCACGTGGAACATGAGGGAAAGGACCTCCTGACACTGCCTGTTTACACTGGGTATTTGTGAACTAGAGGTAAAAAAAAAAAATCCTAAATTAATGGGAAAGTTAAATCCTTTCTCTTCCGCGTTTCTAAACCCTGCTGAGCTACTTGCAAAGGAATCTGAAAGTCCAACAGTTGTTACACCTCGCATCATGCTATGGGTTACGTAAAACCGCTCACACGGAAGCCTCACTCCTGCAGAGTGCTTTCTGATCGCGGCCTTTAGCGAGCCACCACAGACAGAGGCATTTCAGAAAGCAAGAATTATGAACAATGTTTACAGACAAACAACATTTTCCTTCCTGTGAACAAAACAAAAAAGGCCAAAGCTGTTACCATCCTTTTCAGCATAAGCTCATTGCCTTATGGTACAGGCTTCGCAATCCTCTCTGAGACACCGTCAAGATGTTGCACAACAGCAAACCAGTGACAATGCCTTATGACCAGTGCCTTGTGAAGCCTATTTTAAGACAGTTTTAAGCCCACAGAACTACCCAGGATGGTGTATAAAATGCATACTTTTGTTTTACATTAATATGAAATGAGGCTAATGAATATGAGATTAGGCTAGCAAGGTTCCCACTACAGGAGTGGGAGACTTCAGCAGCCTAGTTTAGTCTTAACCTTCTTGCTTGGAAGTTCATTACACAGTGTCTAATTCTCTTTAAAACTGAAGAGGTATCTGTTGGAAGAAATCTATTAGATACAGACATCTGTTGGCTTTCTGCCACCTCTAAAATTTCACTTCCTAAAGGGCAAGTTCCTACCTCAGTAATTTCGACCCTGCCTTTTGGAATTTTTGACAGGCCTGGTTTAAGATGTTTCTTTATCTGTACCTATTTAAGAGGCTCGT
Organism: Eurypyga helias; assembly: GCF_000690775.1. Classification (NCBI taxonomy): domain Eukaryota; kingdom Metazoa; phylum Chordata; class Aves; order Eurypygiformes; family Eurypygidae; genus Eurypyga; species Eurypyga helias. The sequence goes on from NW_010271674.1 coordinate 19,774, forward strand.
TCAACAGCCACAAGCAAACCCAATTCCAATTGCAACCCCAAACCTGTAGTCTCACATTGTCCCTTGCATAAAATGAGCCAAGAAATACTGTTTCTGACCCCAAATTGAGCAGCCAACTCATTTTCCTCTGATAACCGTTTATAACCTTTCCCTCTTAGGAAATCCAGTGTGCCTGACCTGAAGAGGTCTCCAAAAACGTCACTACCAGGTGTTGGGAAACGTTTGCACTGGGGCTTGCATCAGGGATGAGATGAGGGCACAGCTACTGCTGTCTGCCACTCTGCCAAACCCTGTGCAAGTTCTAATCCCCTTCAAATCAGCTTAACCCAGAAACCGGTCCTCTTAGCAAGAGCAGAAGGAGGCACTTCCAGCCGCAGGATTCCTAACAGCACAACAGCCCTCAACAAGCAGCACCTTGTACTCTGGATTGTTACAGGAGGAAGTAGTTATTACATCAGTTAGCCCAGACAGGTGACACTCGAGAGGAAGGGAGAGCAGAATATACCTGAGGTCACTGAAGTTCTCTGCAAGAAACATACATCCAACCAGCTCCCTTCTGTATATTCCAATGAAAGATCTGATCCAGTCCCCTCCCCCCCAAATATGGGCTGCAGTGCCTCATTCCCTGCTTTTCTCCAGGTGGTTTTACAGCAGAAATTTCCACCTCCCATCCAAAAATAAACCTCTGTACAACAGTCACATAAACATAACTTGCCATACGTATCTTTGTCTTGTGATTATGCAGTGAGAAACAGGATGAAAGTTTCAGATGGGAAAGTAATAACTGATCTCCTCTATAATGCACAGAATCTAAACCCAACTCATTACCTAAAGTTTTCCCCATCATCTCCCTTTGTGCCCCTCCGCAGTACCTCCTCTCCTTCAACACCACTCATAGTAAAAAAAAAAAACCTGATCTGAACTTATTCCAATTCAGAGATAATTTTATGGGTACAGAAATCCAGCTAAGTCATGTATTAAAGCTAATTTTGCAATACAAAACTATCACAGATGAAGGGCATCATCATAAAACCAAATACAAAACCCCCAAGAGCTCTATTCTTTGGTCCTTGAACCTAATCTCCCTTCAATGAAAGATTAGGCAGGAATAATCAATTCCTGTTTCTTGACCTGCATCAGCATAGCTTAATTTTATATTGAAACTCAACCAATATGAGGAGCAATTACAATTAAAGCACCAAGTGAACTTTACTCCAAATTAGCAATGTTGTTTTTTTAAAGCCAATTCAGCAGATAACGTGCAGCCTGGAACACACCAGCCAAACGGGAGAGGAAAAAACAAACAAACATCAAATCAATGACTGACACAAAGCCTTTTATTCCAAAGCAAATCCAAGCAGATGGCATCAGTGTGGGGAAGGGAGAAGAATCAGAACTGACCTACTGCAAGGAATGCTGACTCCATGTCCTTTTGCTGTTGGCATTCTTCTATCAACTTAAGGCCAGTGTAATCATGCAAACAAAGGGTACAACACTGACAGGACAAGGGGCAATAGCTTTAAACTGAAAGCAGGTAGGTTTAGATGAGATAAGGAAGAAGTTCTTCATGGAGAGGGTGGTGAGGCACTGGCACAGGTTGTCCAGAAAAGCTGTGGATGCCCCAACCCTGGAAATGTTCAAGGCCAGGCTGGATGAGGCTTTGAGCAACCTGGTCTAGTGGAAGGTGTTCCTGCCCATGGCAGGGGGGTTGGAACTAGATGGTCTTTAAGGTCCCTTCCAACCTAAACTGTTCTGTGATTCCATCCCATTCAAAAAGAAACCATAACTGCTGTCAGAGCACACTCCATTTCTAGGAGCTTAGCTTCCCATGCTCAAGGTGAGCCAATGAGGTCTGCTGTGAAGAAGCAAACTAGAAACAGCCTCAGTGGAGGCCTCCCCAGTACAGCTCTCCTCCAAAGCCTCAGCAAGGCTCTTTCTGCCTGCCTGGTTAGCAGAGCCAGCTCCTGGCTGCCTTCCCTTAGAGGGGAACAGCACCTTCCCTTGGTGCCCTCCACAACTGGCATTATTTCAAAGACTCACTGCAAAGCTACGAGCAGTCCATTGGACCATGCTTTGATTTTTGTCAAACCACTGGTCTTCGAAGCTAAACCGGTCATGGCTAACTGACATGATTGAGAGATAAACATGAACACCACTCTCTTGGATCTCTATCTCTGTGTAACTAAAGAGGTCAGTTATTCTAGTTCCAGAAATACGCTGTAGTACCACATACGCATGTTTTACTGGTGTTAGACACAAATAGGCACAGACCTTTCTGTTTAAGGGAAAAAAAAAAAAGTCCTGTTTCACAGGCAAAAAAGAGTGGGAGGGTGTGTGTGGGTAAAGGGCATTCCCATTTCTCCTTTGGAGGGCAGAAGACTTAGCCATCTTAGCTTCATCTAGCATCTTCATGCTGTATCCAGATTTTTCCCCCCAAGAATGTTCCTATCAAATTAACAGACTTAGCTCTGACAGCAGATGTGATCAGAAAGAACAGCAGCATTTCTCATCTCAACAGCGCAGATATTTACCTAAATATGCTGCTAAAAATCCCAGCAGTTCTTTAAAATGGTCTGTCTCCCATTTCAACTTTATCAACAGCAGAAAATGATGAAAGAAACTAAAAAAGACAGATCCAGATGTTATCTATACAATAAATTCAGACTACTGGAATTCTACAATTAGAGATATTTGACTAGCACTAACTAGAAAGTCTTTAAAGGTTTAAAATACTGAGCTTTGAAGAAAAAAAATTGAGATAAGAGCTAGTGCAAAGCTAAATTAGATTCTGACCCAAGAATACCAAGTTTCTGACAGATCTTGTTTCTGACATGAATGGATCATGCTCAAACTATAGTCTGTAAATCCAATCTTAATTCAGGTGCAGGGCAAGCAGAATGGTACAGTTTAGCAGAGTCTTAAGTACACAGGCAACTCTTTAAAACACATTTACTGGATGGGATCCTGAAAATTATTCTCCCAACACTGCTGCTGTGTCCACATCTGCTAGCATCTTTGAAAGACTATTTATCTTCCTCTTAAACTCTACACCAGAGAGGACTGAGGTGGGAAAAAGACCAGAGACATGTAGAAGAAGGTGCATCATGATTTATTTTTAAGGCTGAAACTAACCATGTGAGAATGTTAGTGATACAGTAAAGTTGAATTGCTACTGAAATCTGCTGCCAAAAGTAGAAGTCAGTAGTTTTAGGCAAAGCAGGAGCATTTCTCCAATCAGATGGGAATTAGCAGCTCCATTCCTCTTTTAGAGGAGGTTAGTCTTTTCTAAGTCACTTCAATGACTTCCTGAAGCCTACTACTGAAGAGCTTTGTCCTGGACAAACAAAAGAAGAGCAATGACAGTCATTCTATTTGACAAGTCTAACTCTACTTCTGCCTGTCTCTGCAGTTCACTAACTTGTCAAACCAGCAACTCTGATCCAAGCTTTGTTAATCAATTCTAGAGTAATCCAAACCCAAATTTGACTAAACTCAGCAATCCAGCCACATCTGGCTTTAAATAGAGAGAAGAAGGAAAAAAAGGAAATCTACAACAGCCAACACACAAGAATGAATACTTGGGAAGAAATCTTATACTAAAGTTGATCCCATGGTAGCAACAGCAGAGTTGCTAAGACTAGTCATCACCTCAAGGGCTATAGTAATTAACACAACAGCTGTTTATTACTTAATCTGAGAATGGTCCTTCCATCTTTCAAGGAAGAGGACAAGGCTACACTCCAGATTTAAATTTGATTGGATTCTCTGCTTAATCTGCAGCAAACAGGAGAGGGCCAAGCAATTCTCCCTTTGAAGATCTTCATACTATGTATCTTCTGTAACTTGGGTCAAGTGCAACTGTCACCTATCTTCCTCACTCCTTCTCACCGTAATCCAAGAGCCTCCACATACTGCAATCGCTTCTCTTTACAGCCAGAACAATACACAGCCCTGCAAGCTTTGCACCCTCCCCCGTGCAGGGAGTTAGGGGTTTCTGTTTTCATACAGCACTTCTTTGGCAAGAAGGAAGAGTATTTTAAGGTGTTAATATTTTAGTTTCCCTCAGGAGAAGCAGCAAAGCCAAAAGACAAATATTACCAAAATGAATAAAAGATCCCCACAGGCTTAGTCAGTTATATTTTAAATTATTCCTGCTACAGACTTGACTTGCACACCCACTGGTTTTGGCTGGGGAGGCTGGACTCCTGCTACATTAACTCTCCTCCTGAGTACACCTCGAGCTACTACCAACACGTAACAGTGTTCCCTCTGCTTCTAACCAGGGGATAAAAGTCAAGTCAGTGGCTCAGATTCATCTCTGACTGTCTGGTAGAGTAGTGATACCATCTGCCTCCGAGCTCCCTCCTCGTGTTTCACCCTAAGCATAAACAAGCTGTTCATAGGCAGTCATCATTCTAAGCAGCCAAGAATTTATCATACCATGTAGGTGTAGTCATGGTCTCTTTCAAGGGAGGGTTCCCCTCCAAAAAATAGAAAATGGAGGAACAGCTCAGGACACTGCAATAGGACTGTGGATGAACAGAAACCAGGATAGGGTGAAAGGAACAGTGAAATTCCCTCTGAAAGACGTCAGACAGTGAAAGCAAAATGCAAAACAGCGCAAAAAAAGGAGGAAACAAAGGTCTAGTGTTCTTGCTTTCTGACACAGCTCAAGCCACATCAGCTTAAGTCATTAAATCAGGCATACAAACTGCATGAAAAGCCATGTGGTTGCTTGATATTGAAAATAACCAAGTATATACACCTAAGACTAAAACAAATGCAGATCATGTATCGTACTACCTGAATGATACATTTTAGAGGGGACTTCAGAGCATCTTCATTTTATGCAGGTCAAAAAAAATGAGTAAATCTAGCTTTACAATTTCAGGCTAACAGAATAATCTGATCACCAGAAATCTCTTCCACTTGAAGAGTTACTGTTGACACAGTGTTTTCATTACAGGAACACTGCCTCCTTCCCCCATTCTGTACTTCCTTTGACTGCCCAGAACCCACCCTTGCTCTTCTACTGGGAAGCATCACTCCCTAGCTGACCTTGTGCTGGTTCCAAGCTTGTAACGACAGGGAGAATCATGATGGTAGCACAGCCTCACATCCCAGTGGGGAACGAGGGTATACAACAACCACCACCCACACACATCACACACACCCCCTGGGGACAGAAATGCTTCAGAAGGAGCCAATACAGGCAGGAGGAGAGAAGCCCTATACCTTAGATGAACACTACTTTTTAAATGAGAAACCTGGTCTGCTGCAGTGTTGTTTACCTGCTCCTGCAAAACAAGCAACAAGGTTCCATGAAAATGAATTCTTTTAACATAACAGATAAATAGAATATCCAAGTTAATAATGACAGTAATACTAGGTCTCTATTGCTGCCTTCAGTGCATGAAAAGGAAGTGCATAGTGTTAGACACAAGAGAAAGGAGCTAAAGTATTACTGCCAGTTCAGCCTACCACAGGAGCCCAAGCGATGGCACTGCTGTCACACTACTACAGGCAAAGCTCTCCTGCCAGCCCAGGGAAGGAAAATAAGGACCCCACACACAAACACATCCATTTGTACAGTTTCCATGAACTACAGATGTGCACAGTAGAAGAGGCTTACATGGTGGTGTCCTCAATCTACCACCCTACCGTCGAGCAGATTGTCTGCGCAAGACAGAACTCCCCTGCGAGCGCCTGTGACTGTCATGGTTTTGGCATGGGCCCTCTCAGCAGAACCTGTTACAATCCATGCGCCGTCTGAACCTGTTCATGGGAGAGCTGCAGAGGTTTAAGCAGTGACAGACATCAACACCAACTGAAAAAAAAAAAAAGAACCTTCCCCAGTGGAAGAATGTGTCAGCAACAGGAAACTGAAACAGCAGGAGGAAGAATCCCAGAGTTTTTAAAAATAAGGGAACAGCAAGAAAGTACCTCTATGCGCTGCTTAATGAGTAAACAGTCCATAAGCAACTAAACAGGGAAAACATTTTTCACCTTCCACTTATTTTTCAGTTTAGTTTGCTTCATATCTATCCCCACAACTTTGGTGGTGGTATCCAGAAAGGGTTTGCATTCTCCTTTCTTTCTACCTTCTCCAAGTTCCTATTCAAGTGACCTTGTGTCACCTCCTAGCTTTGGGGTGGTATTGATCTTTTTTTCCAGAAGAATTCTTAGAAAATGGAAGTATTAGATCTGAGCTACTTGAAAGAGAACCCCAAGCCTTCCAGCGTAAAATTCTGTCAACATAAAAATAAACTGCTGCCCACAGTCTTGTCTACCTGTTAACTTGTTAGTTTTGAATAAGCTCTAAGCTCAGTAACATCCAGACCTGCTTCTATTCCAGTACATAAGACCCTTTGTAGACACCCACTTCTATGTTTGGAGAGGTTATAGAACCCACTCACTGGAACTCAAGTATTGCATACATCTCAAGACAGGAAAAGAATGTCTACTCATCTGATTGCAAACAGGGACCCGTGAATCATAAGATATGCGGGATAAGCCCACAGGGCCACACAGTACAACAGCTTCTGTTTTAAAGGGGTCTCACAGTTCAGAATTAATCTGCCAGAGGGTTATTAGGCAGTTGTTTTTGCTTCACACACATCCAACACTGACACTAATCAAACATGGAGCAGATAAGACAGTTTTTCTTTGGTGGTCCTCCCCTGCAACCCATCCCTAACATACAGTTTTCAGTAACATTTCTTAGATTGAAGATTCTCCAAGAGTTCAGCTTTATGGGTTTCTATCCCTCAAGTCCTGTTCCTAATAACTGTGATGCAGTTCTCTGCAGGTCTCAGCTTGCAGATGCAATAGGTGCCAGAAGCTGAGACACAGATAAGCAGACGGATGTGCTTGAATAACAGCAGCGGTAGCAGTGAAACGACCTGAAACTTTCCATTCACGCAGCGCTATTTGCAAGCGTACCCAACGGGGAGCTTCAGACAAGACCCGATGCACATATCTGAGGATTCCTCCAGAAAGATCTGAATTGTTGAAAGTATACAAGTGCTCTAGGAAACTGCTAGGTTTCTGGTAATCGGTATGGAAAGAGATAGGCGATGTGAGAATGCGAGGAACATAGCCAAGGGTACGCGATGTGCGCTTGGAGCATCCAGCCGAGCGGTTTCGACCGGCCCCACGCTTCTCCGCCTTGTCCAGAG
>NW_010271675.1:0-5212 GCF_000690775.1 Eurypyga helias
ATTTATATCTTGTATAGATTAAGCAACACTTATTTTTTTTAATACATATATATATCCAAGAGCCATCTGGGTGCCAGCTGCACCCATGCAATGTAGGGATGGGGAAGGACAGACGTGGGTCTGGTGTGATCCCTTCCCCACGTCAAACGTGCAGCATATAACGCAGCACAAATAACTCCAAAAGGACAGCTGATGGCAAAATACCAGGTAAAATGGATCTTTTGCTCAAAATAATGCTCTTTTTTCCTCCCCTATGGAGAGGGTAAGAGCTTTGCAGGCTAAGTTAATTAAGTTTTAGATTAACAATACAGTTTTGAGGAGAAGCTTGGCTATGGAAAATGGTTTTGAGGACTCAGATTCCCATCCATGGGGTAAAGTGTGCAGGGAATCATAGTTGGATCCAGGGTGGGTTATTTTCCCTACTCTTCCATTAGGAATCAGTCAGTGGTTTGTCCTGTGTCTAATCCTCCGCGGGGTCCTCTGTCTGGGTTTCAGGGAGCTCTTGGCTCCCCAAAACCTGAGCCAGCAACATCGGTGCACCCTGATTTTTACAGCAAGAAGGAAAGTTCATTAAGTCCAGCCTCCAGTTTTGTGGTGCGACAGTTTTGCGAAGGACGGGGTTTCTCTGCGTGGGTGAGAGATGATGCAGAGAAATGCAAATATCTTTATTATTTTATTATGGTTTTTTTTCCTCTTTCTCTTACCTTGCACTTCCCCCAAGCTGTTGCTGCAGCAGCCTCCTCCCCAGGGCAGCGGCACCTGCCTCCGGAATTATTTTTACCGTCTCTTTTTGGCATCGCTATCTCCTCCCGCACAAAACCACCTCCTATAAATAACTGCAGCCTGCGCTCGTGCTCACTCCCCACACCCCCTCCCCTCGTATCGCTCCATCTTCCTTTCTCCTTGCCTTGTCTGTCCCTTCGCCTGCAGAGAGGGGATGCTTTAAGAGCCTGGAATTGGGACTCGTCTTATCCAACATCCTCGTGAGTCCTTAAGTCAGCTGTATCTAAGGAACATGGGGGATACCCTGTAACTGGATCGTATGCAGAGTAACCCACCCTAATTTTCTCCCAAAACCCCCACAACCATCAATTCGTATGTAGGATGACTTTATTTTCTATCCTCCCTGATTCTCCCAAGTTCAGGCTGATCCTCCCTGAAGATTTCCCCCCGTCCATGTAATTGCCTGGTTTTCCATCCAAAAAAACCCCGCTAAAGGTGAGCTTTTCCTGATGGAAAATGCTTGTAGTGATGTTTTTCAGCCTTTTCTATGCACGATAAAGCTGGGTTCAGATAGGTTGGGGGCAGGGGGCAAGTTGCACATGGGTTGTGAATGGGGTCCCTTGGCCCGTGGGAATATATAAGGTTTCCAGAAATAATTGCTGCATCCAGATGTACACGTGTTGTGGTTCAAGGAGCTTCAAGAAGTAAAAATGACCTGAATCAAAGAGTGTTAATTTTTGGACCCGTCAGGGAAAAGCTAAAATGGGTTTGAACTGGGGGTAGGACAAATAAATCTGGGCCTGCGTAGTGGGAACTTTATACCCTATACAACTTGAAAATCAATTTGGAAAATCAGCCAAATCCCCGGGGATTGCATGGATTGCAAATTCAGCTTTTAGGATGGATTTTTCCAAAGGGAAATTTGCCGGGGACGGTGGCGGGGGTTGGGGTAATGAAATGCTGCTCACGCGCCCTAATGAAGTGCCGAAAGACTCTGCGCCGGGCTCTCGGCAAATTAGATCTGGATTATTGGAGCAATGAGAATTGAACGATCCGAGATGTTATCGGAGGGGGTGGGAACGCCTTGCCTCGCCTCGCAGCACCGAGCGGTGTGTATTTAATTACCTGGAAGAAAATAAAAGGTATAAAACCCCTCCAAAATCTGGGCTAGAGGAGGACGAGGTGGGAGGGACTGTCATCCACGGAGGTGATGCTGGGTGATCTGGAATGCAGCAACCAAGACGTGTAAATGGGGCTCTCCGGAGCATCTCCAGCTTTTCATGGACTGCATCTCTCCAAATTTGCTGGCAAAAGAGCTTTTTCTCCAATTCTTGGCTGGCTTTGGCTCCGTGCTCCTTTCTGATAAGTCCTCAGGCACTTTTGTATCCCAGTGCGTGGTCCAAAAGTGATGTGCTTGGAAATAGATGATGCTTAAGGGTGTGCGTTGCTTGAGTTTCCCAGCAAAAAATGCTCCTTCCTCAAGTTTGCACCTGGGTCAGCCCCTTTCAGGTATGAGTGCGTACTGACACACCTGGGGCAAGCAGGATCTGGCTGGCATAGTCCCCCTTCTCCCTTGCAGCTGCGATCCTCGGAGAAGGAGGACACATCAGAGCATCCTCGCCCCGTAACAGAGGCTCGGAGCTCATTTAAAAGCAGAGAACAAGCAGATTTAATTAAATATAACCTTCCCTTTAGCAAGAAAATAAACCGCCTTCTCCTTATAGAACAATTAGTATTTACAGCCCCCCTTTTGCTGTGCTTCCCCCCCATTCATACCTCGCCTTTATTATCCCTGGCTGGGAACAGGCACCGTTTGATTTCCATAAATTAACATGAGGAACTGGGGGGGAGGGTGAGGAAGAAGCAAAAAAAAAAAGGTATTTTTAAGCAATGAACTTGCTACAGAGAAAGAAACAACAACGCTCCCCGGCTGGAGGAGGGAGATGGCAGGAGGAGGTGGGAAATGATGTTTTTTGGGTTTGTTTTTTTTTAAAGTTCACCCGGTCCCTGGTGTTTCTTGGGAGATAAAAGCTTTTGCTGGCCTGGGCAGGGAGCCAAAATCCCTGTTTATCTGAACACAAATATAAAATATGATCTGCACCACAGCTGCTAATTCCTTGGGTTGTTTTTGTTTTTTTTTTTTTTTTTTCACGGGGAAGATCCGTCGCTCTCCAGCTTTTCCACATTAGGGAAATGTCAGCTTGAAGCTCCCGGGTGTTTTAGCACAAGGAAGACCCCCTCTGGTACCCCTGAGGTTGAGCTTTGAGGATGGGAGGCAACAAAACCTGGGGCTTTAGAGGCTTATTTTCCTCCCAGACTGGCTTGTACCAGGGATTTAAGTGAAGCCACATCATGCCATCGTCACCCGGGTGGAGGGGAGGGTGCTGAGGGTTGAAGACCACAACGGTCCCATCTCCCAGACATGCGTTTGGGTCGTGCAAGTTCAACAGATCGGATTTATCCACATTGGGTATACTGAATAAAAATGACTTAGTGTCTGAGTTTGGACAAGTGGAGAAGGCTAAATCCCAAACCTGCTCTGCCCTGACCCTAAAAAAATGCAATTTAAAATCATCATCAGGGTGACCTGCTTTGCTGGAGGATTTCGTAGCTAACTGCTGGTGACAGAGGACCATCACTATCTGGGAATTTTGCTTTTTATTCTGAGTTTCCGAAGAGGCTATGCCTCAATTATAGAGCATGGATGTGCCGTACTCATCCCCGTGGCTTCATCAGGCCCCTCGGTCCCTGACTGCTGGGCCTCTGGCTGGTGCATCAGCACCTGATCTTCCTCTGGGAAGATGCCGGTGCACTGTCTTCACGTGATGTCCCCATGCAATGTGTTTGCCATCGCAAAAAATAGTTGCAATTCCTGCTTTTATGGGTCCTTCCAGCTGCTTTGTGACCCAGCAGTGGACAACAGCAAGGCAGAGCTGGATGTGCATGCTTTTCTTGGTAGTCTTCCTTTTGATTATAGTTTCTAGGGTTTAAGATCTGGGAGATGGGGCTTGGTGTTAAGAGGATGTTGGGGTGTTGCTCATCCCTGTCCCTTGGATCCTGTCCATTGCCACCAGCTGCCTAGAGATGATACGTCTTTGCATTTCTAAAGGCTTGATGCTGATGGACCGAAGTGCAACTATAAACCCCATACCTAAATCTCTTTCTGAGGCATTGCACCCGTTGCTAGTTGGATTCCCTGCTGGAAAGCCAATTGCAGAATTGCTTCTCAGAGGGTTTTCCATTCCTGATGAGAACGTGGTCCCTCAACACAACTCTGCCAAAACCTGGCTGCTTTTTGGGCAGAGGTGGATGTGGAGCAGCTTTGGGAGAGGGATTGCACCAAAAAAGGCTATTTCCCTGTTTCCTGTGTCTTAAAACTATTGTGTTATTTATTCACCTTAATACCAAAAAAAAAAACCAAAACACTTCATGGGTAGGAAGTGCTACCTGCAGCGTATCTGTTTACTCTTTTATCCCAAGCTGTCAATCAACTGTCCTGATTATGTACGTGTGATTGACAAGTGTGCAGAGGTGATATCACATCTGCTCACAACATTTTGGGGGGGATAATGAATGGCTTGCTGTGATTTATGATGATGCTGATCAAGGCACATGGTCAGGTCGAACACCCCTGGGCTGTTGCTCAGCCCCTGTCTCAGCATCATCCGTAAGTCAGAATTAAATCTGTAGGATTACCAGTGGTTCAAAAGTTCTGGTTTATGTATTTTAGTCTCTTTTGAGGGTGGGGGACATGTAAAACAGCTGAGACATGTAACCGGATTTGAGGAGTTGTTATAGGAGCGCTAGGACTCAATCAGCTCTCACCGAAGAGGAAGAAATTCCCAGAAAGCCAATTTAACTGACACGTCTGAATGAGTTTTTCGTTAAAATCACATGTAAATGCCATTTTCTGCTTTTAAATGACCTCGGTGAAAGATGGCTAACCTGACATTGGGGTTTTGCTGCCTGGTCAGGCCCTTGCCTGGTAGACAGATAGAGACAGCAATTACTGAAGTTGGCTTTCCCTAGCACTCGTACTGTGATGGAGGGATGTCCTTTGGGGATAACAGTGGGAATATTTTTAATGTTGCTGGTCTTTCTCTCCCTTGGAGGCATTTTGGGGAGCCCTGGAGCATTTTTTGAGCTTTCCTTTGGTTTTCCAGGCTGAATTTTTCTCCTTCCCCAGGAGACTTTAATTTGGGCTGCCAATTTGGGGGTGTTTATACTTTTTTTTCTGGGCTTGTGTTTGCTTTTCCCTATGGAAACCCAGTCCTCGGGGGCAACAGTGGAGAGCAAATGAGATTTTAGAGAGACACCCACCCCAATTCTACCCATGGTTGCCTGGGGGCACACACCACCCTGACACAGATAAGAACATGCCATGAGGAAAAATAAAGGGGAAAACAATCATCTTCAGCTAGGAGAGGGAAGACAAAGGGTGAGGAGCTGAAAGCTACAAAATACACCCCCCTCCTCCCTTTTTTTTTTT
>NW_010271675.1:5365-20120 GCF_000690775.1 Eurypyga helias
GCTGTGCTCAGCATCCCTGAAACAACCCCATTTCCGCCCATTTTGTAGGATGCTGGCTTATTCCTGAACTTGCCCTTCCTGTTTTTCTTTTGGCTCTTACCTATTTTTGTATATATATAGATAGAGATATAAAATATGTAAATATATATACAAATAAATACATATAAGTATATATACACGTATCTCTGCACGTGCCTGCAATTCCTTCAACCTTCTCACTTTTTATTACATTTTTTTTTAAAGCCAGTTGATTTTTTCGCTTGATAATCCTTTGAATGTCGCCTCTCTTCCCCACACAAATCCCCGCAGCTGTTAGGACTTCAAATCCTTCATCCATCAAGAGAAGCAAGGAAAAAAGGAGAGGGGGGGCTGAGGTGGGGAATGCGAGGGCTGCCCGGCATGCACAAAAGCACCAGAGCCTGGAAAAAGGCACCGGCGATGCGGTTGATGCGTAAACCAGGGAAAAATTCTGGCACTTGTCATATCATTAATCTGTCTAAAGTGGCTTTGATCTCTTCTGCTTTAATTAACTTATAATGTGATTATATTTTTTGTTGGGGGGGAAAGGGGGAAGCTGTTTTGCAGCAGGGATGGGCTCTGCCCATCGCTACCCCCATGGGGATGGTGACCCTCCGTGCGCGAGTCCCTTTGGATGTTTGGGGGACCTGGTTTAAGATTCTTCTTTGTTGAGCATCTCTTGGGGACTCCAAGCTCCAAAATACCTTCAAAAAGGTCATTTAGTAAGAACATGCGTCGATTTGAGTTTTGGGGACGCCTGTCTTGGCACCTGGCTGTAGCAGTGATCTCCCCAGCATCTCCCATACCCAGGAGTCATTCAATACCAGTTTCTCAAGTAATGAAGTGATTAATGAATTGGTCAAATTTCTAAAATAAGGGGGAGAAAAAGAAATTGGGGTGAGGTGCATAGGGCTGCCCCAGAAGCCCTGCCCCGTGCTTGCAGGAGCCTGGACCACAAATAACCTTGTATAGGAGCGACTGTCATGCCAATGGAGATCAGCTCATGCTCATTGCTAGCTCAGCAGAGTTTTTAAATCTTAATTTTGGGGTCTATTTGCCTCTTTTCACATGTCTGCATTTTCCAATTGCTTTATGAGCCCGAGGGTGGATAGTTGGCTTTTCCAAATGGGACACCTCTGCTGTGCAAATTGGTTTCCTTTAGGAGAATTAATGGGGATTGCAGGGTTGGAGGTGCAAAATTTTCCTCTGGGAAGGGGACAGAGGCAGGATGATAGCAGATGGTATCCTTTGGGTGATCTATATTCCCCCAAAATTGCTGTAGAGCAGCTGCTTTTGCACCAACATCTGGGGTTGGTGCTGTGGGGAACAGAGAAAATACAGAAAAAGGGAGATTTGCACATCAGTTTTGCCTGTAATGATGCAATGCTGCTTTATCCTGATTTTTTTCCTTGTCCTGACGAACCGATGGGTATTAAAGTAGGGATCATAGAATCATAAAATGGTTTGGGTTGGAAGGGACCTTAAAGATCATCCAGTTCCAACCCCTCTGCCATGGGCAGGGACACCTTCCACTAGACCAGGTTGCTCCAAGCCACATCCAGCCTGGCCTTGGACACTCCCAGGGATGGGGCATCCACAGCTTCTCTGGGCAACCTGTCCCAGTGCCTCCCCACCCTCTCCAGGAAAAATTTTTTCCTGATATCCAATGTAAATCTAACCTCTTTGAATTTAAACCCATTACCCCTTGTCCTGTCACTACAGGCCCTTATAAAATGTCACCCTCCTGCTTTCTTGTCAGCCCCTGTCTCCTTGGAGCCTTCCCTTCTCCAGGCTGAACACCCCAACTCTCCCAGCCTGTCCCCATGGCAGAGGGGCTCCAGCCCTCGGAGCATCCCCGTGGCCTCCTCTGGACTCACTCCAACTGGTCAATACGGATGGAGGGATGCAGCGCTCTGTCACCTTCCTACAAAACACTGGGGCATTTGGCAGCCCCTGCTAAACCTAGAGCTCAAGTTAAGGTTGGGTTTGGTTGGGGTCTTGCTCATCTTCCCTGACAGCTGTACACCTCTTCTCCAGCTCCTCCCAAAACCCTTGAGGCACCAGAGGCTGCTCCCCGCTTGCTTTCTACTCTCTTTTTTCGACGATGCACAAGCGGTTTCTGCATCCAAATCGCAGATTAATGCGGGCAGTCGAACAAGTCGGTATTGATCCTCTTTGTGCATCTGAAATTTTGCTTGCCAGTCTATGGAGGCAGATGCAGGCAGGAAAATTAGGGGGTTTAGCCGGTAATATCTTCAGCAATGATGTTTGGGCATGCTGGTGGATGCTCTGCAGGGTTTGTATGAGGAAAGCAAAAATGTGTATCCCTCCAAAAACCCCTTTCGCATCGCCAAGGGCTAAAAAGGCAGGACTATTCTCAGAAACTTTTGGAGCCAAGAGCCAGTGATGATAGTTATTTAAGGGATATATATGACTGACTGGAGCCTCCTGGGTCACCTGTGTCCATCCCATCATATAATCCCCATGCTTCTGTCTTGGAAAAATAAATTATAACTCATGGATTACCCCAGCATTCCCTCTTCTTGCAATCAGCAGCTGGGACTCTCTGGATGCATCTGAAGCTGGTGGCAACAGCAAGAGGATGTGGTTTGGATGGGGAAGGAGAAGAAAAGTTAGATTTGGGTGACAGTTTGCATGGGGTAGGAGAAGAAAAGTGATATTTGAGTGATTCCAAGCTATTCTTGTTGATGAAAGCATCTTGCCCTCAAGTCCATGGGCTGTTAGGCTTGTCAGAGACCAAATCAACCTGTGTCACTCGCTTATCTGACCGTGACCAGATAGTCTGTTTGTCTGTCTACACTGCAGCCCCCTTGCACGAAGAGATGAAGAAGAAGTTCCAGCTTTCCTGCCTAGCTTAGAAATTCAATTAAAATTAAACACCTCTTCATTTTGCAATCAATGTTTCAGGACTCTTCTGCTTACTTGCCCCGAAATAATCAGCCCCGTAGGAAAGCTGGTGCTCACGGTCGGGGGAACGCAGCAAAAAGTAGTTGCACATCTCTGTTGAGTACATGGAGTTGCTCGAGATGAGGAGCATGGCCAAGGCGTGCGCTTTTGACATCTCCTGGGGATATTTGATGGTAACGTTGCCTTTGGACCATGGAAAATTTAGCAGTTCCCCTCCCATAAGGGACCCTGTGGTATTGTGGCATCCTGTCCCCAAACCCCAGCTCATGAGAAAGCCCAGCTGGTCAAAGCTTGAGGAGTTTGGGTTGTCCCCAGGTGTTTGGAGGACACCAATGTCAGCGCTGGGGTAGCTGTGGGACCTGGTTGAGCTACTCCAGCTGTGAATATTGGCAACTGGGGAGAATGGGGAACTCTCCACCAGGAAAAATGCTGCTGTTGGAGCAGCACAGTGCCCATTTCCAAGGCCATGACATCTTGCCAGAAGATGTTCATGAAGAAGGTTGTGATGAAGATTTCATTTGCACCTGACAGTCTGGGAAATGGGCATCTGCCAGCAGGAGAAATACTGTATCTCACCCCAAAATTGTATTTATTGGTGGTGGACAGCACTGAGGCCACTGTTGGGTGGCATGAGTGAGACCAGAAATCCAGGGACAGCTTGTCCCCATCACTGAACTCACTCCTGCTTCATGCGGGCGGTGCAAGAAGGTCCCACTTCTAAAAAGCATCACTTGGGTGCGTTAATATATTAGATTTTAAACTTTTAAAATCAAGGAGCTGGTTCATAAAGATGCATTTGAGTCCCCAGGCAATTCATGTCAAATCCAATCTTGGAGACAGACGTTCATGAAGGTGGCAGAGGGTTGGTACAAATAACAGGAGACATCTTGATTGAATTATAATCTATTAAAAAAAATCCCTATATGTTGCAAAAATGCTGCTGGTTTTCCAGGATCCTGTTTGGGGAAGAAAGACCTGTAAGGAGCAGAAATGCTTTGTTTCGTATTTATTTTAAGACCTAAACACTATATTTATTTCCCCCGCTTTGAAGAGTTCGTGTTTCAATTTGGATTTGAAAGTCATAGGCTGATGTTTCAGAAAAGCCTCAACTGACACTTTTGGAGGAGTTTTCCTCCAGAGAGACAGGGAAATCTGGATTTTTCTGTGAGTTTTTTTATTCTTCCTTTGAGGACATCAGTGAGATCCAATTCTCACGTTCGCGGGGCGTGAGTTTCTGAACTTGGCAGTTATCTGCTCAGGATAGGTGTTGCTCATCGTTCAAAAAAAAAACCCAAAGAAACTTGGATTTCTCTGTGCTGCCTGCTGCACGCGGGAGATTACAGGTGCCCCAAGGAATTTATAGCAATACAGGTCACCCTGCAAAGGGGAAGGTGGAAAAATCCTCCCTAGAGAAAAGATAACCAGCTCCTGCGCTTTTTCCTCTCTGCTCAACCCTGACGTTTTTTTGCATGAGATAAATTCACATTTTCTTTGGTTTATATTATGCCTTTGTTCAGGGACCAGCTCCCAGGTGGGTTTGCACCATCAAAAACAACTTTAGCCCACTACATCGCTATCCAAAATTAAATAAAAGCAAGCTTCTGTTCCTCCTCTTGGGACTAATTCCCACTTTGATTTATTATGGATTTGGGATTTACTGTTATTTATTGATGGACTGTGACCTGCCGAAGACTGGCAGCAGATACTGAGGGTCTGTTCTCCCAGAGGGTCTTGCCCGAAACCATTGGTTCTTGCACAGTTTTGCCAGGGTGGATGGATGTCAAAGTAAGCTGTGCTCTTCCTATGGGTACCAGGGAGCAGAGGGACCACTGGGTCCCAGTAAAAGGGAGGTTACTGGGGTTGGATGAGCCTGAAAATAGGAACCTCAATGATGCTATTTGGGATAAAGCGACTTTGCAGTGCCCCTTTGGTACCCGCACACCAAATCCTCACCCATTGCACGGCCTGGAGATGGGGCCTTCCAAACCCAGCAGCAACTTTCATAAAAAATAATTAGAAAAGGCCAAAAAATAAAAAAGGCTGAGCTTTTGCAACCTCAGCATAAATCCTGGGGTGAGTCGTTACGGGATCTCACAGCTCAGCGCCGAATTAAGCAGCAGATCAATGTTATTTATTTTATTATTATTATATTTTCCCCCAAGCAGAATTCATAATGTTTTACGGCCAGATCGATGTAATTCTCCATGAATGAAGCAATGGCATGATGCAGAGAAATAACGGGGGGACCAAAACCATCCAAGGGCACGTTGTACTCAGGACCAGACTGGGGACTGAGAAACAATGCTCAGCCCTGAAATCACATCCCTACCTCAGCTCATCACTGGGGAACTGAGACTGAACCCAGCAGATGAAACAGCTCTTGCAGCTTTCAGCCCTGATTTTTCTGCTTTTTAGCCCCAAAATACAGAATGTGATGCCTTTTCCCCTGCTCTTGGGATGGAGCCACAGGGTACTGGGCTGCTCTGTAAGGATGCTAGGAAAGTGGTGTGTTCTCTTGCTTGGAAATAGCAAAAATTAACCTGAATATTCATAAATCTGGCTGCGATTTGCAAGCAGGTGGGGGTTGCTGCCATGCACTGGAGGAGGATGCCATGAGCTTTCAGAAAGGGTTTGTTTGGGTTTTTTGGGGTTTTTTTTTTTTTTTTTTTTTTTTTGAAAACCCACCCCGAACCCATTTTTTAGGAAATCCACCCCGAATCCATGTGGAAAACTGGATGCATGAGGTTTAGGTCCTGGGAAATAGCGTCACATTGCATTTCTTCCCATTAAAAACACTCAAAAGCACCAAAATATCCCAACAAGGGATGGCTGCGTTGGGATTTTGGGTCAGATAACAGCAATGATGGAGCCTGTTGCAATGTCCTGCACGGCACTTGCTCAACCGAATCTCCTGGGACTTGTTAAAAATAGACTAAAAATCATGTTTTTAATTTGCAAAGGCGCTTGCAGGCGTTGGCTCGTGCCCGGCGAGATACCGCCTTCCTGGGAGATTGCTATCAGGAGCAAAACGGAGCATCCTTGCTGCAGCGTAGCAGATAAAAGGCAGCAGGCGCCAATGAAAATGCGGGAAATTAGGATGGAGGGGGGATGCTCCTGTCCCACCGCCTCCTCCTGTGCCCTGGCACTCGCTTAGACCACATCTCCTTCTTATTCATCATTATTAAGCCTTGAAATTGGCCCAAGACAGGGAAAAAGGTGCCAATTAGAAGCTTTATTTCAGCTATCCGTCTTCCTTTCAGGCCCTCTGCTCGCCAGGGAGGGATCGGTGGCAAATGAAAAAAGACTTAAATGCCCCCAAACGACTTCCAAAATGTTTAAATAAGACTTCCATCAGTCTTCCCCCTTTTTTGACCAGGCGTTTCAGCGAGCTGGAAACGGGATGATTTACAGCCTATGGCTCCCTAATGGGCTCAGCATCACCTCGGTGGCTGCAGGGGAGAGGAAGAGGAGGAGCGCGGGGGCGATGAAGGCGGAAGGTCGAGGGAGGGGGGCTTCAGGCTTAAGAAAAAAACATCAATTTAAGGATTTGGGCTTTGGTTTCCAGACACCTGTGTTTACATTTTGTTCTCCTTTTACCTTGTGAAAAATGAAAAAGGGAAGCTTGAAATGCTTAAAGACACAGTGAAGTGCGTTGATTGAACTGATCATTTTTTTTAAAAGCTTTCAGTAGTCAAATTTTCTGAAGATTATATATTCCCCCTGATTCAGGGCAGAAGCATTTATCAGTATCCCACAGGAAAGCTGCTCCTCAGTCTTGTTAACCTGGGGCAAAGCTGGGCTTTAGGAAGCAGAAACCAGTGGTTTTTCATGATGCGAGGACCCATTTATCCCAAAATTTGGATTAGACACAACCTTCACTCTTCGCAATTAGTTTCTATCGCTATATGTTTCCCTCCATTTTTTAATTAGAGATTCAATTTTGTTGTTAATATCACCAGGGTTTGCCAAGGCTGGCTATATTTGAACCCCCTTCCTGCCTTAATGCTTTGCCTTTAAAATGTGGTTTGTTTTGGTTTTTTTTTAACCCCAAATTGCCACCCAGTAGCAGATTTTGCTGCTTTTCCATCACCAGAAATAATACAAAAAGCAGGTATTGTGGAAATCGCTGCGTGGTGGAGACTGCAACTACCTCCAAGACCCCGGTGATGGGGAAGCATTGGGAATTTGTGGGAAAAAAAAATGGGATTTTTCTTTTAAAGGCTGAAGAATTTCTTTGACTCTACCAGCCCCTTTTGCCTGTCGTGCTTGTGGAGCAATAAAAGGAGAGCAAATTCTCCAGCGGCAGATTCCTGAGCCAGGATCATCAGTAACAGAGGCAAAAGTAGCCAGAATAAATCTTGTTGGGAAATTAAAGCAGTTTAGGAAGAGACAGGAAGGGTCGAGGGGGAGAAAAAGGCCATTTACAGATTTCAGCCTTAAATGAATGAAGCCCAAAGAGGTGGGGGAGATAAATGCGATTTTGCTATCCAGGATGAAGGCGCAAGCTGCAGAGCAATATTCCAGCACGTCCCTGTGGGTTTGGTTCAGCTCAGCCACAATTTATGCAAAATTTAGCTTCGAAGCTTCCTTCAGAATCTTCTCCCCATCTCCCCCTCACCCTTCCCGAGGCCAAGTCCATCTTTTTCCTCTTGTGGCCTCTCTACCAATTTGCATGCCAGTGTTGGGGTGGTTTGGGGTTTGGAGTGCAGCATTGGGGTTCAGAAGGAGGTTTTTGGGGTTCACAGAGTAGCTTTATGGCTCTGGAAGCAGAAGTTGGGAGGGACAGGGAGGTTCTGGGTGGTTTATCTGTGCTTGTCATCAGATTCAGCTCCTGAGCAGGGTGAGCAATGCAGCATCATGTTGGGGAGCAGAAAAGCTCACAGACGTTTGGGGGGCTGCTCTTTACCTGGCTTGCAGCAGTGAGATCCTTTGGGGGGCTTTTCCTAGGTGGTGGGCTGAATTCCAGCCAAGTGGAGACCCAATTTTTCTTCTCGCAGGGACTTTTAGCTGCACGTGGGAGCATGAGGTACATTTATCCATAACCAGGTTCTAGTGGGATTGGTTCCCTGTCTCTCTTCCTTATTCACAGGCAGCTTATGGGGGCTGGAAAACCTTAATATCGTGGGGGTTACATAATGCCTTGCGTGCCAAAGTGCTTGATAAGATGGGAATGGCTTCACCCACCAGCAAAAAGGAATTGCTGCGGGAGTGGGAAGCTCCTCAGCGTGCAGCAACCAGCTGGGATGCTGCACACAAACGTTTCGGGGACATTTCTGCCAACTTAGTGCGTGTGTGGGGTAGGGCTGGTTTTGCCTGGGTGGGATGATCCATCCAGGTCCATTCCCATTAAAGCCAGGGGAAGGGGTAGGGTTAGGGTTAGGGCACTGTTTCAACAGTGCCACTGTTGAAAAAGCAGGAGCGGAGAAGTTTTGCAGGAAATTTGGGGTTTATTTGGGTTTTGGAGGAGCAAAGCAACTAATTTGCACTGGGGCGATGACAGATCTTGTGTTACTGTAGATTCGAGGCCACTGAAGATAGCATCTTCTCCCTCCAATTAACCTGAGCAAAACGGAGAGCAAGCATTGCAAGGGAGAGGTGTCCCGCCGAATCAGCATCCTTGGGACCTGCGGTTTGGGCTCTCTGGGTTGTGAGGCTTCAACTTTTCCGACATCGCGCCCTTGGCAGCGATGATGTTCTGCCAAGGTACAGGGCAGCGATGCAGACCCGGAGGGGAGACGGGGTGCTGAGCCTTGACACCTTCATCACAGGGATGGGGTACAGAGAGCTGCCAGTAACGGGAAGGTTTCCAAGCATGGAGAAATTATATTAACCCACTGGGGGCTTGAATTAGTTATTTGGAGATGAGGGATCGATGGGCCCTGATCCTAAATGGAGCGTTAATGCATTAGCAGCAGTTCTGTGGAGCAGCAGCAGCGCGACAGTGGTCCTAATGTGATTTCCTAAGGCTTTGGCCAGCTGCCTGTCCTGCCTATACCCCATCCCTGCCTGCTTTCAGACACACAAGATCAAATCCCTCCTGTCATGTCATTTAAGAGGCATTTCTTAGCTTTCAGAAGTCTTCTGCACCTGGTCAGGTTGTTTTTCTTCCTTTTTGTGTTGGGATGAGTGTGAAAAGGTATGTGCCTAAAATATTTTCCTTCTTCATAAATCAGGTTGGTGTGTCCTTACCCAAGCAACGCTGAGCTAATTAGAGAATTACTGCATGATGGATTTAAAAAAAAAAACCACTCAGAATTCGAAACAATTTCTAGCAGAGGAATTAATTTGGCAAATGTTTGACTTGGGCACTGTCAACCTACCCTTTCCTTCTCGGTGTCAAAACTGGCGCTGGCTAAAAGGACTTTGAGTAATTTCCTATTAATCAAATTCTTTTTAAGAGGAGCTCAAAGGACGTTTAAGGCCAAGGATGGAAATGAAGGCACGGGGCCAAATTAATCCCCAGCGCAACGTTACAGACTCCAACGAAGGAAGGCAGCAAGGCATTGAAGTAGCAGGAGGCAGGGAGGAACTGGGTTTCCCAAATTTCCTAGAGGACAGCTTGCACAGAAATATTTCCAGGCCAAGCAGAAGTGTGGTACTTAGCCACGGTGCTTGGCAAACCTGTGGCTATCTGGAGTTTAGGGATGCTGGTGCAAGCAGCATCCGAGCAAAAGGTGGTTTTAGTCACCGCAATGGCATCTCCCTCACAGGGAGGCACAGCCTGAGCTGGGAATAGGACTGTGAAGGATGGAAATGGGGAAATGAAGATGAAATAGCAAAGAGGATGATAAATTGGGGGAAATAAAAGGTCAAGCTGGTGGTGCTTGCACAGCAAAAACCCCGCTGCCAGGAATTCCTCTGCATGGAATGCCGTGGCAGCCTTGCAGTGATTTATGGAGGGAGGTGGAGGTGGCACCCTTGCAAACTCCATTTTTTCAGGAAACACCACCACAATCCTGGCTTTTACATCACTGCTCGCAGCCACCTTGAACAGCTGCTGCCAGCATGGGGCTGCGGAGACCTGAGTCGCAAAGGGAGTGTTGAAATGTGGAGGGACCCTGCGTCACAGGGAAACGAGCTCACAGCGTGCTGGGGTACACGGTGTGTGTGGGGGAGAGCAGCTAAATTGGGCTGCTGGATGAGTCACGGCGTGAGGGATTTGCTCAGCTACCTCAGAGAAGTTTTCTTTCTCTGGGTTGCCAAAGCTCAAGTGAAGAAGCAAGGCACCGGCGATCTCCAAATGGAGATGTGCAGGATGGCTTTGCCCTGGCTGTGCTTCCAGTCCTTGCAGCTGTGGGTTGGTTATTTCTGCTTAGTTTGGCTTTTTTTGTTTTTAATTATTTTACTATTTTTGCATAGTTTCTCAGAGCTGGAAATAAGATCTGAAATAAGCAGCAATCAGCTGCTTGCAGATGTGGCCAGGGATGTGGCTACAGCCTTCAGCATCACCCCAAATTACTCCCAGAGACGAAAAACCTGCTTTTAGGTGAGGTCCCTGCTTGATGCCCTTTCTATTATTGCAATAGGAAACATCTCTGCTGGGCGAGAGGGAGGAATGAAAAGTTGATGCAGCTCTCACAGGGAGCACAGGACTAAAGCGAGGAGAGTGGAGTTTCTGCTAGATAGTTGATTTTTCTTGGCAAAGCCATTGCCCAGCCCTGCCCTCTCCCCAGGGAGGAAGGGAGCCGTTCTCCAACAACAAGGAAAACAGTCCGCTTTTGTACCCAGCCCTTTCTTTCCCTTGGCTGCTGGAGGATTTACCAATTAAATGGTTGTTTAGGCCTCTAAAACCACTAATCAGATCTGCCAAAAGCCTTAATGAGAGCTTTTCACTTCCCTTCCTCTTTGTTTTTTGGTTGGGGGTTTTTTTTGGCATGTTTAAAGGTTCATTAAAGATCCACAAAGAATGTCAACGAGTTTCTCAAGCCACGTTCCGCTCCCCAAAATAATTGCACCAGCGGCTCTTGCCCACCCT
Organism: Eurypyga helias; assembly: GCF_000690775.1. Lineage (NCBI taxonomy): Eukaryota > Metazoa > Chordata > Aves > Eurypygiformes > Eurypygidae > Eurypyga > Eurypyga helias. The sequence continues at coordinate 16,287 of NW_010271675.1, forward strand.
TTGCCTTCGCCACTTGTTAACCTGCCCACTGCCATGCTGGTGGGAACTGGGGGTGGGATGCTTTTCCCTGGGAAGCATTTTGCTCTTCTCTTCCCTTCCTCATTTCCCTTCCCTCCTCCCTTTTGTTTTTTTTTTTTTTTTTTTCATTTTGGGCCTTTTTTCCTCCTTTTCTCTTTGTCTTTCCTATTGTGCATGCAGCAAGCCCTTTGTTAAAGGGTGTTTGGAGCACTTTGGGTTGGCTTCATCCTTGACCTCCAAATTCCTCCTGGACATTTTACTGCTCTCATTCCAGCTCCTCTTGCTATTTCCAGCCTTGGAAACTAAACTTCTCCCCAAAGAGCACGAGCCCTTCAAGGGTAGCAGATGGCTGATGAGGAGGAAAGTCGTGGGCAGAAGGATGCAAATGATCTTGGATGTCTTTGCGATATTCATCTCGTCAAGGCCGTGCTGTTGGGGAAATGCATCATCCAGCTTGGCTTCTTGCAGGTTCTTCCCCCCCCGATCAACCAGGTTTGGGGTATTTAATGAATATTTTATGCTTTTGCAACATTCTGTCTCGGCCGCTATCTCTTCACATGCTAACAAAATATTAGAGATCTGCAAAACGTGTTTCCTAACATCACCCAGATTTTTCTGGAGATGCTGTTCCAAAATAGAATTCCACAATGTCCGTGGGCAGTTTTGCAATGATATATTCTCCATCAGCTGGAACAAACCTGCAAATTTTGGGATGTCAGAATTTCTCCTGGGATTGAAATTCCATGTTTTGACCAGCTGTAATTATTGGGTGTCACCGTGTGCTGTTTGTGCCATCTGAGCGTGTCGGCATTTCAAAGATCTCAAGAAAATAACAATTTTCAGTGGGGGTTTAGCTTTCAAAAGTTGGGTTTATTTGCAGCAAAATGGGATCTGCCCGCGTCTTGCTAAAAGAAACTCCTTCTTCTAGACCCACTGCCAACTTGAAGTGCGTTGCCGAACAGATACAGTTTAATATTGAAGGGAGAAACCGTAATAACACATGCAAAAATGCTGGGGAGTTTCTCAAAGCTACTTATCGGCTGCAAAACTTTACTAAGGCTCTTCAAAACTACAGAACTCCGCTCTCAGATGAGCGCATTGCACATTTAATTCTCTCTGCGCAGATCTCCGCATTGCCAGGCGGCTTAAGATACTTTAATGTGTGCAGCAAAGGCTGGTGGTGACACATGTAATTAAGTCTTGCAGAACACCCTTCAACAGTAGAGATCAAAGCAATTTGCAAAATAAATGTGCATCATTATCTCGACTTTACAGGGAAACTGAGGCTTAGAGAGGGGAAATCTCCCAGCAGACAAAGGCTTGAAGGCAGGGAGGGGAAAACAGGGTTCCCAAATCCTCCTCCTGCTGACGAGGCGAAACTGCGGAGCGCTAAAACTGTCGGTGAGCGTGTTTGGTACCCTACAAATGATGAAGGCTCCAAGGGAGAATAATTCGGCTTGAAAGAAGAAATGGATTGAGATGCAAACAGATTCTCCCCCCAGAAATGACAGCTTGAAAGAAGGACTTGACTTGTGTGTGGGAAGCTATTTTAAGGAGAAAAGTCAGCAGTTTACTGTGCTGATCCAAGAAGCCCCATCCTGCATGAACAAACTCAGTCTGTCTCTGGCCTTCAAGCTATGCATTGATGTGATCCAACCTGTTTGCACCCCATAGGCTCTATCTCAGCCCAAAACTCCTGCTTGCTGCCGTGGTATGGCACCTCCATAGGCCATGTCTCTGAGATGACATTGAAATTTAGGATGCATCATGGCTCTCCATGGCCAGGTTGACCAACTAAGAGCAGACCAAGCTGGGATGTCCCTCAGGTCCCCATTTCTTGTCCCTGTGTGGTGGTGATTTCCTCCAGACAGAGCTGGATCTGCCACTTGCGCACCCGAGGCTCTTTGTTTCCGAAAGCCCTCAAGATAGTACCCCCGCGCTTTCTTTGCCGTAATTAAATTTTGCTTTGCAACCACCAAAAAAAAAAAAAAGTGCCTCCTGACAACCAGTGAAAAATAATTAGCAGCACATTGTGTCATTAAACACTAGACTTTAATTAAATTGCATAGAGATAACTGCCTCTAACGACTGGAAGTCTGGAGCCTCGAGACAGCCAAGCACTCAGCAGAATGGAGTAAAAGACCTCATAAAATAGACACGAGTCAAGTCCTTTCCTCTGGCTGATGAAGCTCCTGCTTAAGTAGGGCATCACATTGCATCTTCCACCTGAAAAATAGCTTATTTACCCCTTGTCCTCCCCTGCTTTCATCTCTTTGGAGCTAATAGGCATTTGTGGGGTTTGGGTTTCATCCTAGGAGGAGATGCTGCTTTTCTCACACTGGCCTCCTCGCGTTTGGCAACTTCTCTTTTGTTTTCATGCCTTGGGAAAAGAGGTTTCCCCTGGGATGTGGAGAGGCTGGACTTGGACCAACCGTGGCAGGAACTCACTGGAGGTAACCATGAAATTGCAGGCTCACGCAAGTAGTGGCTTTGGTGCGTTGACCACACGAAGGGCTTCCTGGAGCGTCTAGGCCACCATGCCCCATTGCTTGCCTGTGTCCTTGACAGACTTGACCTTCCCTGGAGGGATTGGAAATCTTAACCAGGCCTATTTTCAAGGTTGTTTTGGGTCTACCCTCATCTCCAAGCTGATTTCCAGGCATGCATTGTCCGTACTACCTAGCTACAAGTCTCTGCTTGACGCACCCCTCGAACTTCTTGGGGTTTCTGTGCGTGTTTAGTGGGTAAACAGCTGGCAGTTGGATTAATATGGGAGGGGAAAGGTGCTCCCAGGTTTGCACTTGCTTTCTGAGCTGAAAATTGTAACGTTTTTCTAGTATTATTGCCTTGCCCTAAATACAACTGCAATCCCCCGTCGCTGGCCCACCCCGATGTTTTATGCTGACTTCTCCCAAGGCGGGCGCAAAGCAGAAGCCTTCTTCCGCGTGAAAATTTAATTACTGCTTTCTCGCATCTTGCTGCCAGACCTATAAAAAGAGGCTTATCGAGAACGATAAGCCTAGCGTCCTCGGGAATCGCACCGTAACTCATGCACGGAGCCGAAATGCAAAGGGGCAGCTCCTTTTGTGGCCTTTTTCCAACCGCCTTCTCCTGGCAGCGTTACAGCCAGGCTCTTTGATGCAAATGCCCAAGGTTTTGAGTTTGTTTGGTTTTTTTTCCCCTTTTAAATAAGGTAAATATCATTGAAATTTGTCTGCTTCTCTCTTGCTTTTTGCTCTTTCATCCTTACCTCTTCCAGTTGTAGTAATATTTACACCCCCCTATTTCAGCTGTGATTCCTCTTGGGAGAAGGTTTATTTTGAAGGAATCCTGTTGCTGGTGTAAAGGAGCAGAAAGGATCCAGGTCAGATGTAGTCAGTGACTCTTTGCTTGCCATCATGTTGCAACATCCCCCGAAAGCTTCCCCTTTGAATGCAGCTGTCTAGTCAAATCTCCAAAGACTTCATAAATAGAGAAAGCAGAAAGAAAGTGAGATACCTCCTTGCTACAAGTGAGTTTGCTGCAAATTCCTCAAGGTGCTTTTCCTCCTCATAAAAGATGCCCATTACAGACCAAGGTCAGGTCTCCAAAGAAAATAGTCGTGTGCTGGGCAGGGTTGTGGATGTGCCTAGAATTGAGACAGGTGCCGAGCGTGATGCGTGCAGTAAAACTGCTCGAAGAGGGCAAGGTCTCCTCTGAAAGCCTTGAAAAAAACCCCTGAAAAAGCAGAATTCTCTCTCTGAGCTCAAGAAGAGGGCTTGCACTCATGCAAAGTAACTAGCTCCCATTCCCTCTTGGGTTTCTCCCCCCTGTGGA
>NW_010271675.1:20135-31426 GCF_000690775.1 Eurypyga helias
TTCCCTTTTACCTCCTCATTGCTTTGTGGCGGGTTGTGGCTTTGATTTGTTATTGCTGTGTTTGCTCAGGACTACTGAAGAATGCGATGTCTTGGCTGTCGTTTCACTGGGGCCAGTGGAGGAGAGAAAGTTCCAAACAGCACCAAAATTGCTATTTATTATATTTTTTTAACAATTTTTATTAAAAATAATCTGTTTCTTTTTTTTTTTAAAAAAAAAACGCTTATTACTCTGTTGGGGGGGTGGGAGATGCATGGGACCTCTTCTGCATCGTTTAAGGTCAGGTCTATGCATTTTCCGTCACAATATTTGGCTGCCAGCACCATGGCTTGAGCTGATGCCGAGTTGTGCATCCAATCGACCAAGCCCCTCCTGTCTTGACAGCACCTGTTGTTTCTCTCTGGAAAGCTCTGACTCTTTTTCAAGGTCATTTTTAGGCTTCTTGCCTCATGTGATATCAAATGTGGCCTCTCCCAAAGAGCTGCTGGTCTGGTGCATGGACGTGTCTCCATCGCCATGTGAAGCATCACTGCCTCTATTATTTACTAAAGAATTTGGGGTATTTTTTTAGGGTTTGCTTCCGTAGGAGCGTTCTGGCAGGAGCCCGGGTCTGCTCTCCAGCGTCGGCAAGGATGGGCAGGAGCTGGCTGGAGGCAACGATGGGCCATCTGGCAGGGTTTTGTGTGCAGGCAGGTAGCTGGCAAGGGGAATGCGTGGTGCTTTCAAAGAACGGGGAAATCAAAAGGTGTTTGGATCACTCTTGGTAACTTTGCAGGCTGGGAAGTCCAACATTGGGTTGGTGGAAGTGTTTTCTTACACCCAGTGCCCAAATCACGTGATTTAGAGGACAAAAATGCCGAGCATGGTAACTGGTTTAAATGTTGTATGGGATAATCCTGTAAATTGATAGTCTGGCTTCAAATCTGAGCCATGCTCCTATTCCTGCCCTCTGTATGGATGGCAACCTTGCTGGGGTTTGGCAAATTTTGGGTGAAAAATAGGGGAAAACCACAGCATGCTCAAGAGCATGGAGTGATAAGACACCTATGTGCACTTGTCTGCTTGTTTTCTTATCAAGATTTGCTCAGTATTGTATTTATTTTGGCTAGCCTGGGGGGAAAAATAGGGATTTATTCCTTGGGGGAAGAATTTATACAGTCTGCCTGCCTTGGAAAAAATCATCTCTGAAGAGCGATTGCGAAGATTGGGCTTATTTATCCAAGAGGAGAGCCTGGTAGGAAGGGTATTATGGGCCTGGGAAATACAGAATAGGGTAAAGATGAGAAATTGAGTGCCAGCACTCCAGGAAGAGGAGTCAGGGACTGAGAAATGCCGCAAAAACCCACAAGGGAAAACTTGACTTGATAAAAGGAAAATTTCATGCGCCTGGTCCGTAATGAGACTATATGCTGTGGTTTTAGTTTTTTTTCTCTTCCAGCTGACTTAAATCTGGACCGGTGGGTGCTATGGTTCGGTGTATTGGATTTGGTTTTCAATGAGAAAAGCTTCCCCGCCGCCATCAGATGCATTTCTATACCCTGTTTCCATGCAAACTTCAGCTCCCGTTTATTCTGCTCTTCTCTAGGTACTTGGATGGATTTAATACTTAACTACAGCCTATTCGTGCACCTCACCTGCCCGAGGAGATGCGGGGAGTGATTTGCATATTTATTAAATATCTTTTAGTAGGATACACAAGCCGCATTGCTACATCTCGCTCGCGATGCTGGAAGGTGAATCAGCGATGGGAGGAGGGGGAAACCCACCACAGAAAAGCACGTTAAAAAAATACTGAAAGTAAAATAGGCAGGGGTGCTCGAGAAGTCAGGATCCTGGTTTTTCTCTGTTATTTCCCCTTTTTGCTTAACCTACAGCAGTGAAACCATCCCTGGGGCTCCCAGAGGAGTTGTCTGGAGTCGAAGCAGGCGTAGACGGGCAATGCAGAAAGCACTCGAGGTCGTGTTTTTAAGCTCGAAAGACCTGTACTGTGCTCAAAACACGTTGCTTAACGCGGCCTTAATGAAGAAGGAGAGTACCTGTGGTGAGGGGATGCTCTTGGAGATCAGAGCGTGATTCATCTCGCTGAGTTTTTGACACCTGCCACGCGGATGCTTTGTATCTGAGCTCTGAGAAAAGAGCCGAAACCGGGCGGCCGAATCCTATCCGACTTGTCTTCCTTGACGGCGGTCGATAAAACCAGGCAACTCATGCAAATGTCACACACTGGGCCTCGTGCTGTCCCTCTCTTCCCCCTCTGCTCTGAGCATCTGCTGTGGGTAAAGGCAATGGGCAGCCCCTGGGGTGGGAGGATGGGGTGGTTTTCCTCAGATTTGGCAGCAATTTCTATATCCTGGTGCAGCAGCAGTGAACAACGGAGTCCTCTTGTGCCTGCCCCAAAAAAACCTAACTTTTATTTTCATTTTTGCTTTGGTCTTGGTCAGCAGTGAGCCATCCTATAGGGTATTTAGCAGGTCCAGAGCATGGCTGTTGGACAGACTGTTTTAATCCATTTCCCCTAAGAAAATCCATCTTGTGCAACTGCTCCTTGTGCCCAAAACCTGAAATTTGAGGCCAGCTTGGTCCTCGTTTTGAGGCTTTTGAGCTAAAAAGCATCCTTTCCTTCACCACGGGAAAGGCCGTGCACTAAGGCAATGCTACAAGCCCCATCATGGGCTTGTGTTACTTACCTGAATGTCAAGGGATTGACCTACGTGTCTTCAATTTGGGTCAAAAGTGAGGTGTTTTTGCTCTCTTGCTTGCAGTACTGCTTGCTAACCTGGCTATTGAGAGAGCTTGCATAATTCACCGAGGCAGAAAGCAAATACATTGCTGCTGAGGAGGGAAAAGGCAGCATGCAAACAAGTAAATCCCATTTACACCTTTGGGAAGGAGCCAGAAACACGTGGAATTAAATGGAAAACTTGGCTGAAAACTTCCCTGGTGCCAAAATTTCACCTGTTTGTGTCGGTGTGTGATGCCTGTTACCTGTATTTCCCACCGGGTGATGGACAGTGCTTAAAGTCAGCATCTAGAGCAGAAAACACACGTTCTTTTCTGAGATGGATGGATGTTCCTTGCTCCACGAAACATCTTATGTGCCCAAGGTGATACAGACATTGTAAGCGCTCCCTTGACAATATGTGAAAAAATTTATAGTTGCTTCAGACCTGCAGATTTATGGGATGGGGAAGTAAAGCTGTGTGAAAGCAAAGCAGGTATAGGGATGCTGGAAGTGAGTGAGGAGGTCTGGATGATGTAGCTGGCGTAGGTCTGTCTCGGTGGTGTTAATACAGAGGGTGACTTGGAGCAGAGGTAGGTAGGAGCTGTCGTGAACATGCTGGAAGAATTGTAGCTTTTTCCTCTGGCAAAGGTCAGGATGTGGGTGGCTGGGACAATCCCTTCAGGGTCTGGATGCTACGAGGGAAGCAAACCTCGTAATATGGGATGCAAAGAGAATTTAGGAGGCACGGATGAGATGTGAAACGAGATGACAGCTGAGAGAGGTTTGGGTGCTATTGCTTTTGCAGGAGTGTAAACAGCCAGGCGACGCACCCGACGGCATCTCTGTTTAAACAGACGTCGGCTGCTGTTTGCTCCTGTGGAGTTGGGCCATGACAAGTGTCAAAAAAGCCGCTCACCTCGGTGCCAGCTGGGATTACCCCCAGACAAGCCCCTCTGCTGTGGAAATCCTTCTGCAAATGTATTGGGGATGTATTTGTCTTGCTATGGGCCGGGAAATGGGAAGGGGGGAGGTAGGAGCCAGCCACCCCCCCTCTCCTGATGTGCCAGGGAGATGGGTGAGGGCTGGAGGGGACCTGTCTCACTGCATTTGGCTGGGTCCCGCTGAGCCTTGCCTTCCCAGCTTCGGCTTTTCCCAAGGTTTCAGGCATTCATGGAGGAGCTGAGGTCAAAAGGGGATGGATGCAGAGCTGGAATGGCTCTCACTGCCATCAGCATCCCTCCTCAGTCTCTGTTTTGGGAGGAAACACTGGTCAGGGTATGAACCCACCTTATTCCCCAGTATGCTGCCCTTGTATTAAGTGACATTTCCGTGCAAATATATACAAATTGTTGTCTCTGCCTGAAAAGAAAAATGGTCTGTAAAATATTGGGAAAGAAAACTAATAGGTAGGTGAACAAGCGTGATGGGAGGGAGGTCTGTGTGCTCCCCAAGTCACTGCTAGCTCCGTTTGCAATGTGAGCAGTCCTGATGTGCGGCCATGAGAGCAAAGTCACAACGGGGGAGATGATCACAAAACATATTTTAGTATAAAATATTAAAATCCCAATGGCTTATGGCTACATGCAGCAGCCCTGAGCTGAGGGAGAGCTGCCCTCTGTTTTTAAAAGGCGGTTGTCCTTCTGTCCGTCTGTCCCTCTTCTGCTGCCGCTCGAGGTTGGAAAGACGTTGCATGGGTTGGATTTGGGGCTGGCAAGATGCTTTGAGGGTTTTTTCCCCATTGTGTGGAGCAGCGGCTGGGTTTTTCCTGGCCTTGGTCTTAAAATTTCCCTTATGGATGTGGCCCTGACCATTAAGATGACAAGGTTTAGTCTTTTTTAACAGTTGCCAAGTGCCAGCTCTGCAGAACCAGGGTTTTGCAAAGGCTTGGGACCCACCGTTCTTCCTCCCAGCGATGTCTCCATCCCAAAGCTGCATCCATCCACTAGTTCTGTTTTATTCCCATCATCCCGATGCCAGCACCTCAAGCCCTTCTCCCCGAGCAGAAATTGATCCCCCAATGCCCATCTGAGGCCAGACTGCTCTCAGTGCATATCGAGGATAAATTTGCAATTATTCTTCAGCCCCTAGATTATAAATATCCATGTTTAAATCCCAAATCCACCTTCCTGTCAGTGCAGGAACTTTGAGGCTCAGCCTTGGCGTGACCTGGAAATATTATTTACCCCTTTTCCTGCTCTTTTCTGGTCTACTCCATGCCCTGCTGAAGCCACCAACAGACTCAAACAAGATCCATCCCCAGGGGCTTCTGTCTTGGCAGAAAACCCCATGTGAGGCTGTAGGTAGCTCCGACCCAATGTCGACTCCATCCTTTACACTCTCAATTACATGGTAATGCATGTTAAAATTACAAATTTATTTATAGCCTCTATTTTTTCCTCCCCCCCACCCCAACTCCACAATTTTTTACAGCTCATCCACCGTAACAAATTTGACTTCATAAAGCGAAGGCGCTGGTTATTATTGCCTTATGGAAATAAACAGGAGCAGCCGATCTTTATTCCCAAGCTTGACATTTGTCTCCCTGAATGCTTAACACGGTCTCGGTCGACACTTCGGATTTGTTCCAGTCACTAAAAAGGGTGACAAGCTCAGCTCAGGGGGGTGCGTGTGTATTCCCTCCCTCTCCTCACTCCTTGCGTCAGATACTGCGTGCAAACCCCTCGTTACTTATTTTCCAGGGGAATGCTCCATTGCAATCCCTCCGTTATTTGTTCACCAAGGTGATGCTCCATTGCAAAGCCCCCATAATTTGCTCAGTGGGGGGATGCTGGGTTGCCAAACCCCCGTTCCTTGTTTGCTGTGAGGATGCTCCATTGCAACCTCCCCATTATTTGTCCAAAGGAGGGATGCTGGGTTGCAAATCCCTTGTTATTTCTTCAACGGAGCGATGCTCCCGTTGCAAACTCCCCATTATTTGTTCACCAAGTTGATGCTCCGTTCCAAAACCCCCGTTATTTGTTCACTGAGATGATGTTCCATTGCAAACCCCCACCTGTTATTTGTTCAAGGAGGGATGGTCCTTTGCCAACTCCCCATTATTTGTTCAACGGAGGGATGCTGGGTTGCAAACCCCTCGTTATTTCTTCAACAGAGGGATGCTCCGTTGCAAACTCCCCCTTATTTGTTTGCCACGGCGATGCTCCGTTTCAAACCCCCTGTTATTTGTTCGCCGAGGGGATGTTCCGTTGCAAACTCCTCATTATTTGCTCAACGGAGAGATGCTCCATTGCAAACCCCTCTCTTAATATTTTTTATAACCCATTTTCAAAGCTGAGGGGTCCTGATTGGGCATGAGTGCGTTTTTTTGGAATTGGGATTGTTGGAGGAAAAGGGAGGGGAAAAGGAGCTTTATTGTCTGTGTCTAGCTTTGTTCAGTGACAATTAGTTTGGTGAAGATGAGGATGGATGTAATCCCCAGCACCCTAAAAAAAAAAAACCCCATGAGGCGGGTCCAAAGCAGGTTTTGAGGCCATTTAACCCATTTATGTGTAAAAAGCATAATTTTAGTGCAAAAATAGGATTTGGGGGAGGCTGGAGACTAAGAATTTTCCAACCCATCTGCAAGATGTGTGGGGATGGAGGTGGGAAAAACGCCATGGAAAGGGTGCCTGGAACTTTAATCTTATTTATATCCACCCTGTGGCTGTCATCAGCCTATTTATACAGCTGCGAAGACGTCCTCTCAAACGTCTTCTGTGTATATATATCTGTGCATGTGCACTTTTTTATTTATATAGCTCCTAGGAGGATTCATTTAGCAATGGGAGATGTTTCTTGGAGGTGTTTGGAGGGACTTTTGGACTGATCAAGGCAGTTTTGGCATGAGCATCCTACTCAGAAAGCAAAACATTTCCGATAGTGGTTGGGGGTTAAAGCAATTTTTTTCCCCTTCTGACTCGGAGATGCTGCAGGAACATGGGGTACAGTGGGCAAAGCACAGCCCTCAGACAGCGCAAATAGTTTTAAGGCCAAATATGGGGGAGAAGGGTTATTCTAGGATGGAAACAAAATATTCAGGTTTCTGGCACATCATGGGTTTGGGGGGAAAAAGTGAGCAGCTGAGATGTTTGGTCTTAAAGGCAGCTGAAAGGTTTCAGTTTCAGGGGGTTTTTTAGAGCCAAAGTGAAGGGATTTCTGTAACAAAATGTTCCTTCCAGCTGAAAAACTGAAACCCTCCATTTGCAGAGAGGGAGAGAAAGGCCATGCTAATCCTTTCAAAATACTCCTAATTTTTCAAAAAACATGACATTCAAGCCCAAAAACCCTCCCCAAGTGACTTACAGGCATAAAATACTGCTTTGCCTTTTTTTTTTCTTTAATGAGGTTTATTTTACTCCCCCAGATCTTCATTTTGGTGGAAAACATGAAATCCATCCTTAATATTAACTCACAGGCTTGGGGGAAGGACGGGGCTGAACATATGGGGGCTTATATTCTGAATTTTGCCCATATAGGAGGGCTGTTTCCTCCTCTCGTGTGACCATATTTTTAGCTAGAGGTCCTATTTTGATGCATGGGTGGAATGAAATAAGGACTTTTAAAATGTATTAGCCAGCAGCATGGATTTCTAATTATTATGATAAATAATAATGGAATAATTATGGCCCTAAACACCAGCCCTGGGAATTACTCAGTGCATGGTGGAGCTGAAGCAAGGGGCTAGATTGAATAATACCTCAATTTTGAGAGATGTGGGGATAAAAGCACATTTATGCCCACTTAGGCTGTGGGTCTGGGGGCTCTGGGGTTTGCTCCTGCCCTTCTGCATTGATGCTGGAGAGTATTAATTATAGTTTATTAATTACGGCGTGCATGCACTGAAAAGCCCCATGTTAACGCGATGATGCTCTTTTGCTTCTCGTGGTTTTCCGCCACTTGGCTTGTCAAGGAAAGAGAAAGGCATTGGAAAAAATCGCTTTAATTCCCTCCTGCGTCGCAGGGCTCGGATGCTTCACGTTACCTGGCCAGAGCGGGCTCGGTCGAGGGCATTCCGCGCTCAACGATAGGCTAAAAATAAATGCGACGGGATTTTTTTAACCAGGGAAATGGGGTCTTGGCTCCAGCTGCTTTGCTAAGAAAAACTTCTGGCAGGAATGTCGGCAAAGCTGCGGTTTGGAAATGTGATTGTTTCATTTTACAATGGCTTTTTATGGCTGGAAAAGAGATGCCGCGTGTGGGAAAAGCCAGACCTTGGGCTACTGCGGCGAAGGAAAATGTTTTGGGTTAAACGTGGTGTGGTGGGTCATGCTGGAGCTATGGTTTTTTTGCTTTTTGGCTGCTGACGTTTCTATTTTTGATGGAAAACTGCTTGCAAGGAGGAAAAATGGATTATTTGAAGTTGGGCACCTGTGACTTGGTTTAATTTCGCTCCAGGTTGTAAGTCATCAAGGGATGCAAAGAACTGGGGTTTGGGAGTGCCATGGTGTGCTACGTTTTCCCATGGGGTAATTAGCCAAGGATAAATCCCCATTAACGCTAATGGGAATGATCTGTAGTTAATTACCCCTTCGTGCCACGGCTTCAATGAGGGGAAAGTGGATGGGAAGAGGCAAGGTTACTCTCCAGGCAATGTGGAAAATATCTCCTCTCCCTCCTGATGGCTTTGCAATAAGGACCATGAGATGTGGCTGAGCCCCAACGCTGGGATGCTGATGCTCCTGGGGTGAATTCATGCCGCTTTAGCTCATAAACAACAGAGTTGCAGATGGAGGAGCAGCGGTGAGCACTTTCCCTTGTCACATTTACCGCACAAGATAACATCTTATTTTGGCTTTGAGCAAGTGTTTTCCAGCAGCAGGGATAGTGTCAGAGCTGGGTGTTGGGGACCAGCTGAGATTTCCCACCTACAGGGAAAATTTGGGTTATTCCAAGTTTGAGGGGGACTTTCTCCACCAAATCCCTTTATTGAGAAGCTTCTCCCCAGTTTGGGATTCACCCCATTTTGAGAGACACTCAGCAATGGGCAGGGGGGAGCCACGTGCTGCTCTTTGCCTGTTTCTTCATTAATCTTGATTACGGAGCCCTCGCGCCCGAGTTAATTTTCTTGTAGATGCATATCAGTCATGTAGCTGGGAATCTCTCAAAAGCTAATGAGGAATCGCATCCTTGCCACGGTATTACTTGGCTAATTAGTATAGGGGCTTCTTCAGGAAAGGTCAGGAGAGAGGAGCTGAGAAATTTTGCCTTTTAGAGCCTTTTTTGTGCAGAATCTGGGTTGCCGAGGACAGGCGGAGGAGACTGTCCTGCAATACTCTGCCCTGGATTTAAGCTGCTCCCAAAGGATATTGGGGATGAGGCTTTGGACCTAGTTTTCCAGGCTGGATCCATCCCTCGTGAAGATGGGAAGGACAGGGCTGGAGGACAACAGCTCCCTCACAAAATAGCGATTTTTGGGGTTTTCAGGGTGTGATGCCTGGAAGAAGCAATCCAGCCTTTTGCAGTAGGATGGGGATGCAGGAAAACCCCTATTTATTTAAAAAAAAAAAAAAAAAAAAAGGAATAACCTCTGCCATGATCAGGATGGCTGTTTGGCCCGGGAAGGAGCATGGATCCCCATTGTCTCAGCTCATTTCATGCCTTTCCAGGGGACCGAAGCCTCCAGGGCTGTCAACCGAGTAGCTTTTACCAGCCGCTGTATTCACACAAAATTAAAACCCAGGCGAAACCCAACCGAGCCAGACACCCAATACAAACGGCAATATTTTTATCCACCAATTTACATCACTTACTGTCTCCTTCAATGTCCTGGGATCTGGCTGATGGCCTGTGTGCTTCTCTCTGGGTTGCCCTGCACTCAAACGCTAAATCTGGAGGCTGCCAAAGACACTTTGCCATGGGAAAACAAGTCCTACTCTAAATGTTTTGGGATATTTGGTTTATGCTTCTTCCACCGGCTCATTGCTTTTGCTCTGGGGGAAAGTCTTTTAGCCAAAAGAAAAGGCTGGACCTCAAAATTCAGGATGGAAAAGCATGGGACTTTTATTTATTTTAATTTTTGTGTTGCAAGGTATTAAACCTCCCTTTTCTCTGGACAACCTTTCTCCACTTCCCAGCCTAAAACCTTTGCCTCTATGCCCCTCACCTATGGGTTATGGCATCCCAGGGTGGAAAACATTGCCCCAGGCACCTCCTTAGGAAAAATTAAAAGAGGGTTATTCCAGCTTGCTTGGGAAGGGAGTGGAGAAGGGGATGGTGAGTGATGGAGCTGGCGTTTTACAGCTCAGCACGGCAAAGCAAGAAGAGGAAAAAAAACCCTTTCAAGGGAGGCATCTCGGAGGAGCAGCTCTTACAGAAGCTGACAGCACCATTTGGGTCGAGCGCGGGCTGTTAACCCGGCAGAGCGGCTTTAAAACAACAGCAACGCGCTTGGCTTGGCTGAACTCGGCTTTACCTCAGGGTCAGCTTCTTAGGCTGAAGCTTTTTTAGGGTTTGCTGGGATACGGCCCCGCAAGCCACCAGTTTTTCCTACCTTGGCTATTGTATTCCCGGGAGGGTGAGGAGAAGGCGATGTCTCTCTGGGGAGGTTCTATCAAATCCGCGATCAAATAAAGCAAGATCTGATTTCCAGACATCTCTGTGCAAGAATGAACCGTGGCTTTTCCCAGCAGATGAAAGGCAGAGGGAGAAGGGAGAGAAAATGCAGCTCACTCAAAGGAATTCCAGCAACTAATTGATTTTATTTAATATTTTTTTTTTGCACTGGTCTACGCAAAGCCTGATTACTTGCAGGGTGTTTTTTTAAGAAATGAGCCATAACCCACAAGTTTTCGTTAGACTGGTGTCACTGGTTGTGCTGAAGTCTCAGTGCAGGTGCTGTTCCTCATCCCAGGAAAACCTTTTGCCCTGATGTTTGGGGTTGTTTTTGCAAATACTTTGGGTGTTTTGGTTTTTTTTTTTTTTTTGCAAACATAATCCCCAAAAGTGGATGCTGGGGTAGTTTTGGGTTTTTTTGCATGGCAAAATAAGGGATGCTCACATGATTTTGCGAAGCGGTGGGGTTAAGCTGGGCTCGAGGACTGTGAGAGAGAAGGTGGTGGGGTGAGCACACGGGACTGGAAAAAAATCAAAAGCAATAGCAAAAAAAGGCTGATTTTACTTTTAAAAAGAGGCATGGTTTTGGGAAGTGCTGCTTCTAAGGTGGAATAGCAGCAGAGAGGCCTCCAGCCTTGAGGGAAAGCTTCCTCCAGCCCCTAATCTCCTCTCTGGCCGTGGCTGGCTGCAAGCCCCCAGCCATCCCGTTCCCTACCTGAGTTCTTCATAAATAACCATCACCTCTTCCCTACATCCAGAACTAATGAAATCTGGGGAATTCAAGGAAAACTGGGAAGCAAAGCCCTGGAGGGGTGTGCATCCCTACCAGTGCGTCATTTTGGGGGTGCCTGAATGGTTCCAGGGCTGGAACCTACTGCCTGGGGGGTGCAGGAAGAGGGGAAATGCTGAATGAAGGAGGGTCAGAAACTGCTGCCCCAGAGCTCTCTCTGCCTGCCTGCACCTCCATCTCGCTCCCTGCCTGCACCTCTCCCTCCTGCCTGCACCCCACATCCCCGCC
>NW_010271676.1:0-250 GCF_000690775.1 Eurypyga helias
GGAGACCAGCTCTCTGCTGGCAGGGTATTTTTTTTTTTTCTTCCTCGCTCTTTGTTAAGCTCCCTTTCAGCTGAAATGGCAATGCCTGGGTGTTCTGAGCTGACAATAATTGCTGCAGTCTAGACACTGTCTGGTATGAGGCACGGGGAATCAAAGAGGCCCCTTCTCTCACTGCGACTTTCACACATGCTCCCTCGCTCCAGCTCCTTCCTTCTCCCTCTCCCATGTTCCCTTGGTCTTTGCCTTCTTT
>NW_010271676.1:334-2615 GCF_000690775.1 Eurypyga helias
CTGCCTCTCAGCGAGATGGAGGAGAAGCGTCAGCATCTTTCCCCCCACGCTCTCCCTCTCTGCCGTCTGTTCCTCTCTCCCGCTCCCCCTCTCCCTCGCTCCTTCTCTCATCTGTCTCCTCTCTCCTTCCTCCACTCTTACCTTTATGCTATTCCCTTCCTCCCAAAGTTAGCAGAGAAGCAGGAGGGGGGGGGGGCAGGGGAGGTGGGGACTGACTTCCTCGCCCTCTTGTAGGCTCTCCTCCCCATCCCAGCATCCCGAATCCAGGGTGCCCCGGCTAATTTTGGGGTGCTGGGCTCCCCTCTGCCACCTGAGCCCACGCTGGGGCCGTGATGCCGGTTCTGGAGAGGTTGTGGGGGGTGACCGTCAGGGTTGGATGAGTCGGATGCAGCCTGGTTGGGGCGAAGGGTGGCACTGGTGGCATCCCAGGGCTTATCTCGGGTTGTCCCCTCCGGCGAATTCGGTGCAAGATGACGTTGATCTGGGGCTGCCCCGACCACCTTCGCCCCAGTGCCGTGGGCAGGGGGAGGGCAGTTTGCACGACAGAGATTGCCTTTGCGCCCCCCTTGCTTTCCCCACACCACGGATGTCTCCTAGCCGTGAGGAAACCCATCCTCGGGGAGGTAGGTTGCTCCTTCCAGTGCTAGAGCAAACCCAAAAGGAGATGGTTTTTCCAGCCCCCCCAGACCCCGGGGGAGCTTGCCGTGCCGTTGGAAGGGAAGATGCGTCTGAGCTCACACGTGGGTTGCAGCGATGCCGTCAGGACATGTCCCGCCAGCCTTTCAATGGGATCCCATGCAGACAGTTCCAGTCACCCTCAGGAATTAGGGTTTTCCGCTCTAATGCTAATAACAGATAATTTCTGGCTCAACCCTGGGCTTGTATTTACCTCTGATCCCTGTGCGAAAAGCCCTTTTTCTGTAAAGCCCAACAAAGAATGACAAGTTTTGGTTAATGTGAGAGCTTGTCACAGAGGACGGACTATAAATGCTTTTACAAGTGGGGAAACTGAGGCAAGATGCAGTGAGCTCATTGGGTCAGTCTGCCAAGGCCAAAGCTGCCGTGGGGCTATGCAGTTCCCCCCTGTGGGACCCAAATTTGGGGCCAGGCGTTTGCAAGCCGGCAGAGCCACCGGCTTGGCCATCCGTGGGCACAAGGGCTCTCCCCGCGGCCTCCGACATCTCCGCGGCAGCCGTGCTGCTTGCTTACCACGGAAAAGTCGCATTAGGAAAGTATGCGATGTATTTTTAACTGTCCATAATACAATTTAACAGCTGGAGAGGAGAAAGAAAGCCAACCCCATGCAGTCGGACAGATCTCTGCTGTCCACAAGCGAGGCCTCAGCGGACTCCAGGTTTTTCGGTGTGGTTGGGGACCTTGTTTGGGAAAAGGACAGGAAGCCACCTCATCCTCGAGACGTGCTGTCGCAAGGAAGGCAGCGAGTACAGGACAGAGGCCAAAGGACCCAGCAGCTCCCGGCGTGACACGCTCATCCCCAAAAGCCACCGTGTTGCCTGCATCTCTGGATGCTGTGCACTGTGGCCGGATCTGATTCCCCGAGGAGCTGGGTGTCCTGGCCATGTGTTGGGATTCTTGGTGTGCGCTGGCAGCAGGGCTTTCTGGGAGCCAGGCTCTTCTAAACATCACCCTGAACTAGAGGTATTTAACACAGGACACGCTTGCCCCCACTGTCCCCAGTCCCAGGTTCCTGCGCCCATCCTGGGGCTGGATTTGCTGTGTAGGTGGGTGCTGCCAGGCTGCACCACCCTCCTCGCCCAGGGTGGGAGCAGTGCGTGAACCCCCATACCACCCTCCTGGCCAGCCCCACAGCACCTTCCGCTGGAGGGGACTCAGTGGGGCTGCAGTGTGAGCGGGATGCTGTGCCCAGGATCTGGGGCATCATCTCCTGCCTTCCCTGCCCTCATCCCAGGGCAGCATCCGCCTCCCATGCACCGAGATCGTGACGGTGAGGGGTAGAAAAGGCATGTTCATGTTCCTCTCCTGCCCTCCAGCTGGAAGTCCTCCTCCGCTGTAGTAATGGGACTGTAACGGAGCTGAACCCCGACAGGGATCCTCTGTGGGGAGCGGCGGTTCCGTGGATCATTGGTGTTTCCCTCCATCCTTCTCCTTGGAAAACTTCTCCCCCTCACCGTGGTCCCCAAGACTCAGAGGAAGAGAACGAGCCTCCATCTCCAGCCCAGTCCCAAGAAACACCCCTGTGGCGAGATTCATGGAGGAGCCGATTTTCCCTGGAGCAGCTTTGGGGCTGGAAGCGGCCAGC
>NW_010271676.1:2638-5222 GCF_000690775.1 Eurypyga helias
TTGCGCACACGCCGTAAAAACGAGCCACAGGACGGCTCAGCGGGGAGGGGGCTCGGCAGTGGGGGGCTCTGGAGGATGTAGGACCTTTGGGGGGGTGATGGAGTCTCCTGGTGCTGGGGGGAGGCTCTTGCCAGGCAGAGCATCGCTGGGCTTGGGAAGGGCTGATAGTGGGAGACCAAGGGGGAGAGGAAACACAGGCGCGGGGCAGGGAAACAACGTGCTGAAGGTCATCCCCAGGCCAGCAGCAGCACCAGGAATAAAATCCAGGTGTGCCGAGCTGGTCCTGGGGTTGTGTTCACGGATGCGGTTGCGTTAACACTGCTGTCCCTGAGCGGGGGCTGTTGTAGCAATAGTTTTCCAAAGGCACTGGTGTCCTCCAGAGTGATGCCACAGCCTGTGGGGCTGGTTTGCGTCTTGGAGAAGGAGAGGTGTGGAGATTTGGGTTCCCTCGGAGCATCCTCCGAGGCCCGCTGGGTGGATGGCAAATGCCTTTGGATGCTGGCTGATAAGGCCCGGTGGTTAAAAACCCTGCCTTTATTTGGAAGCTTATCTCCAAATCCCAACGAAAACAGACACAGAGGGAAGCCAGGGATGGTGGAGGGGGAGGACTCGCACCCCAGCGCGGTGGGATCTGGGGTTGGGTGATGCTGCGCAGGGGGGGGGGTGCTGGGGTTTGGAGTCTGGCCGGCTCCAGCACTGCAGGGTGTGAGATTTCAAAGCTTTGGGGCAAAACCAAGGAACCAGGGCAAGACCACTGGGTCCCACCCTGGGGGAGGGAGAGCCTGGGGGGGCATCTGCGGTCCCCCCCACTGATCCTGTCAGTGCCCCAGCTCTGGGAATCCTCCCTAGGTTGTTTGTTGTTGGTTTTGGGTTTTTTTTTTAATTAGGGGTTCAGTGAGGAAGAAAAACGTTGAAACCAAGGAAACGAGGGAGACAAAAAAGAAAATGTCGGCTCCTGCAAGGCAGAGCGAGCTGGCTCCAGCACCCCGGGGTGAGGGTGGGTGCTGCTCTGCTGCTGGGGGGCACAGAGGTGACCAGGCTGAGGTGCCATAAAAAAAGAGAAGGTGAAGGGAAGGGTCTTGTGCAAGGAGGGAGGAAGGGCTTTGCCCTGGGGGGTGCTGAGCCGCTCAGGAGGAGACTGCTTTGCTGCAAGGGGGTTGGGGGAGGAGGTGAGCAGAGGGTTTTAGGGGATGCTGTGGGACAGAGAGAAGCTGTGGTGGGCTCAGTGATCCCACAAGGAGCTGGACTTCCCAGACACCAAAATACTATTCCCAGACCAAAAGTTATGGGGTAGCAGGGCTGGGAAAGCTGGGGATTATAGACGTGTGTGTGTGTGTGGATGTAGTCGTGGCTGTGCCAAGCCCCATAAATCACAGTGGTGCGGGCTGAAGCTCCGTCGAAGGAAATTCGTTCTTGCCAGATTTGGAAATTTCCCCTCCACAACCTTGATTTTCCCCACCAAGTGGCCATAGACATGGGATCCTGACCACAGGAAGTGCAGAACCCTTACCGGGGAGCCCGGCATCGCAGAGGAAGGGTTCACCACCGCGAAACCCATGGTGAGCCTGATTTTTTGCCTGCATTGGGGCCGATCTGGAGCAGCGTTAAGAGTCTGGGGGTGGGCACCGCCATCACCCCATCCCTTGCTCTCGTCCCCCTCATCCATGGCCGGCCGGGCCCAGCTCTGCCAGCGCTGGGGGAACGTAACTTGATATTTTCCTGTGTGTCCCCCAGAGGGTTTTTTCCATTACACAGGCAGAGCGGAGCGGAGCGGCGCGGAGCTGCCTTCAACCTCTGGCACGGCTTTTCCAGCGGCACATTGTGCAAATGTAACCTTTCAGCGAGCCACTCCTACGGCGCTCTTGCCAGGAACGCAGCCGGCGCGGAGCTGGAAGGCAGCCCGTTAATCAGAGCCGGCTGACAGCGAAGCACACATCCTGGGCAACAGATTTCTGCTCCCTCTCCCTCGCTCAGCTTCGCCTTCCCGCTCCCGCTCGCTGTGGCTCGGCGACGCTCTCCCCTGCCATCGTCTTCCTCCCCATCCTCCTGCTCCGCAGGCCGCTGGCTGGGCTGGGGCTCCCCAGGCGCTCGCTTTCCCTTGCCGTGGGGAGCAGGAGCTGCCCATGAGGCTGGCTGGGGACCCGGTGGGGGTCTGGCACCCCCCAGCATCCCCCATGGGAAGGGGACCGGCTGTGGGGAGCAGTGGCAGCCACGCCAAGGCGAAGCCTGTGCCGGGGCATCGTGCCCGTTGCCAGGCGGCGGTGCCACGCTCGGGGATGCTGTGCTGGCAGATGGGACCCATGTGTGGCTATGGGGCTCCCTGTGACAGGGTCCCCCCTGCAGTGACCCCCAGCCTGTTGCTCCCCGTGACACCACGGTCAGGGCTGTGTCCCCAGCGCCCAGCTGAGGTCATTTTCCTCTGACCACCACAGCACCATTCCCACTTTCCAGCTCTAAAAACTGAACAGGAGCCGTTATCTCCCATGTGGGTAGCAAACATCTCCAAGGGGCTCCCCTCCACTCGCACCCGGCTTTGTCCAGGGACACCAGTGCATCCGTGCCGGCAGATGCTGCCCAGCCGGGC
>NW_010271676.1:5287-8711 GCF_000690775.1 Eurypyga helias
AGGGTGGGGGGGCGGGGCTGCCTCGCCCTGAGGAGGGGGGTTGGCTGGGGGAAGCGGGGCTGACTGAGTTAGGGGCTGGGGTGGGACGAGGTGGCTGCGTTGGCCAAGGCGATGGCCGGTGGTGCCAGCTTGGGTGGTGTCCCCCGGTGCCAAACACACCCTCCTGCCCAGGTAAAGTCCATCAGGGTGGAAAAGGCAGGTGAAGAAACCCCACTGTGTCCTATTGTGATGCAACAGGCTCCATGTGGGGCGGCACCGGTGTCAGGCACCTCTGCACCTTCGCTTTGGACTTCCCAAGAGCAAGAGGCCACTGAAAATGGTCACATCCAGCTCAGTTCCCCCTCAGCTCCTCCCACCCCTGCGAGACCAAGCGCTGAGAGATTTTCTCACCCAGCAAATTCCCCTTGGAGGCACCACGGGTCCTTCCAGCCACGAACGGCCGCACGGTGCTGTGACTTTGGGGGCAGGATTTATCCTCCTCCTAACCACAAGTGCAGAAAAATCAGCCGTCGAAGCCGTGTGGGGTTTCTGGGCTCACAGGCAGGGCTGAGCAGAGAGGCATGGGGCATGTTTATCCCCTCCTGAGATGGGTTTGCTTTGCTGAGGTCATGAGGTTTGATTTTTGGAGCTGCTGAGCTGTGGGTGCGAGTGCTCTTCCACCACCCTCAGACTCATCCCAGCCCAGCCGAGGGGCCAGCACTGCAAACCCCTGCATTTATTTTTCATGTCTGGTTTCTTCCCGGTTTCGAAGCGCTAAAGTGCTGCATTGTAGCATCTGTTTTTGTGGTATTTCCAACCCAGCTGGAAGCAGGAGGCACTCAAAATTCAGAGATGGAAAAAAAAATAATGGATCTGGTGAGATTTCATCCTCTTGCCAAATTCACCAAACCTGGGATGCCGGGAAAGCCCTGCTGAAGACTCAGCATCCCAGGGTCTCACTTCTTCCACTACCTTCCTGCTTTCCACTCTTTCATCATCCCCAAATCCTCTCATTCTCAAATCCCTTTTAGGATGCTGCACAAAGCCTGACCCTGCTGTCGGAGCTGGGCCTGGTCAGATAATACAGTCGCTGAATTTATTTCACCTTTTCCTCTGGTTGCGAATTGTCCGGGAGCAGATGGCGATTTTCTCAAGTGTATCCGTTATTCGAAGTCACTCACTGAGACAGCGATGGCTCAAACAAATCCCAGGCCCCCTGCAAAGCCATCATTTGGTCTTTCCATCTGCCCAGCCACCACCGTCGGCGTGGGCTCGGCTTCCACCAGCATGCCGGAGGGAAGCGGGGAGGCAGGAGAGCCGGCGGATGGGGTCAGCCCCATCGCCTGCCTGCGCCTTCCTCCCCCTTCGTCTCCGCACGGCACCCGCGGAGTGCAGAGCTCTGGAAGGTGTCTGGAGGGGTTAGGATGCCCATCCCAGCTCCGCTGGGTTTTGGGGCTGTGCTGCCTGGCTCTCACTCCTGTGCTAGTGATGGGGTGAGGCTAACTCACGGGGTGAGTGCCCAGTTGCAAACTGGGAAGCTGGTGCTAACAAGATGCCAGTAGCTGTTTCTGCTGCATCTCCCTGCCCAGCCCAGGGAGAACTGGGTGCTTTTAGGGTGGCGGGACACCGAAACAGCCCCAGGACACCCTGTGTATGCAGCGGTCCCTTGGGCACGGGCTGGTGTTGCAGCTGGGGCTGGGGACATCGGGCATTTGTGCAGCCATGTGCCCAGCTTTGGGTGATGGACACGACGAGGAGACCATCAAAAGCAGCCCGGGGGTGACCGCAGGTGGCCAGTGCCCTCCCGGTGTTGGTGGCCCCTTGCTGGGAGAGCCTGGGCGAGGGGTGAGCTTTGCCTGGACAGCTTCTGCCAACCTCCTGCGGTGCCTCCGAGAGGACCTATGCACCCACGGCCCTCTGAGCAGATTGGGAAGGGGCCAGGCACCAGTTTTGACCCAGCCCAGAGTAACAGGCCCCCCACGCTCCAAAAAACCCCAGTATAATTGTGAGATTGGAGAGAAATGGGGAGAAACACATGAATTCCCAAGCTCGCCTTTGGCCCAGCAGTCCATCCCTGGAGGTAGGACATCCTTGACTTCCCCAACCAGAGTGGGGCTGAGCCGGGAAATGCTCCCGCAGCGATCTGCTCCCTCCTCCTGGCTGGATTTGCCTTTTTTCCTTCCCTGACTCCTGTCTTTTTCCCTCCCCAGCAGAGACCCATTGGGAAGGGGCCAGACTGGCCGGAGACTGCCGGTGCCCTCACAGGGGGCATGTGGAGACCCTGCTGTAAATGGAGCCAAGTTGGGGGCACTGGGGAGGGCAGTGAAGGGTTGACAAAGGGCAAAACACTTTGAAATGCAGTTTCCTCTCCCCCTTCCACCTCCCTCTGGTCTCAACAAATACCCCCCAGCCGGGAGATGCCTCCCGCGTCCCACAGGCTTTTGTTCCCAGGCTTTTGTCCAGGGCTGGGGAAGGGGCCAGGACCCCCAGCCTCCCCTGGGACACCCCTGCTGCCGAGGTCCCACGCTGCCTGGGATGCTGGGAGGGATTCAGGCAGCAAGGGCTAGCTGCACCCCTTGTCTCTGGGATTGGGAACACTCAGAGCCACTTTGGTGGCCTCTGGCCACTGTGACCCTCGCCTGCCACCCCACTGCCACTTTTTGCTTCTCCCTGGGAACTAGTCATGGGACAAGCCCTGGTCCATTCTGTCCCCACTGTGTCCCCTCCTGGCACCCGGCCACCGGCACAGCCTGCAAGGCTCTGCTCATGGGCAGTGCCACCAGCTCGTGCCCCTTGCCCAGGGACACCCACAGTTGCTAATCTACACCCAGCACCCATGGGACCCCACAGGCAGACGGGGCCCAGATGCATCCTCATCACTGGTACCCCAGAGAAAAAGCCCAAACAAAAAATGTGTGTGTATTTCAGAGAGCGCTGGCCCCCAGGAATCCATCACCTGGCTTTTCATTTACATCCCAAAACCCACTTTAAATACACCTCCGGGGAGTGATCAAGGAGCCAAACGTTGGTTGAAAAAAACCCCTTTGGACAGTCAAACCAACCCCGATGTGACAGGGGACCCCAGTGCCAGCCTCAAACCACCGGCCCTACTCTGTGCAAGAGAACCCCCCAAATTAACTCAAAGCAAAGGTGGGACTCAAAGCGAACCCACTGGACACCAGACCCCGACTTTGCCCCGGAGTGGAGCGTTTCTCTGGTGACCACGTTTGGAGGAAAATAGGATCCTTTGAGACATCCCCTGGTCCTGCCTTGCACTGGGAATTACAACAAGAAAATAAATACCCTTTTTGTTTTTTTTACTGAAGCTGTGAAAGTGTCCCTGGGATGGGCAGAAATCTTCACCTCAGCCTTGCGCCTCCCTTCACGTCCCCGTCCCTGTGGGACTGGGCAGGCGATGCTGGTCCAGCCTCTCCAGCCGGCTGGA
>NW_010271676.1:8721-10082 GCF_000690775.1 Eurypyga helias
ATGTGCAGAGCCTCCCCAGACAACAAAAGCTCTCTGGCTGCCTGATTTCCCGCTGCCTTATCTCCTTCCACGATGACCAGGTTATCAGGAGGTGGAAAAAGCCCCTGGACACCCTGACCCCAATCCCTGGGGGCCGGGAGTCCTAGGTAAGGGCTGTGGGTGGGGGGCAAAGCTTTACAAAGGGCAAAAGCAAGGGGCTGTTAGCACTCGGGGGTCCCATCCTGCATAGGGCAGAGCCCTTTTTCTCCCACTGATGTCTTCATTATGTGCATGGGGTGGGCGAAACGTCCTCAGCTTCGGAGCCGGGGCGAACATGGGAGACCTCCAGTCGCCTCCTCCTCACCTCTGCCCATGGGACAGCCCCGGGGATGCTGAGCCCCGGTGGGGCGAGCGGCGGAGGCTGCAGGGCTGGCCGGCGGGGAGAGCAGCCGAGCGCCGCGCTTGTCACCCAGACCAGAGCTCAATAACTAATTTCACTGCAGCAGCAGCGCCGGTTTTTTTCCAATAATTGTGAGCCGGCGGTGGGGAATGAGGCTCTCAGCACCGCTCCACACCAGCCTGCACCCGATCAATCGCCACACCGCTGGGGCAGCAGGAAAACTCATTTTTCTCCTTTTCTTCCCTCTCTCCCGCTCCATCCCTCCTCCTCCTCCTCGCGGCGTGGTGCCGGGCTGTGTCCCCACGCCGGGTGGGACACGGGCTCGGGCTTTCCCCGTGGCTGGCAGCAATGGCTGAGCCTCCCTCAACAGCCCTGAGGTCCCCATCACCCGCAGGCTGGACCCCACTCCCTGCGCAGTCCCAGAAGCTCGGAAGAAGAGCAGTTTCACCTCTCCTCAGCGGGAAAAGAGGCTCCCAAGGGTGCCCTGGCTACCAGGCTGTGAGCTTTGGTGGCCTGCTGATGCCTTTGTATGCTCCGAATATGGCCCTTATTTTTATAGCGATACATAGGGAGGTTTTCATCCCTAGAGCAGTTGGTCTTCTCTAGGGCATGATCCTTACTGAGTTTCTCCCAGCACTATCCTTTATTCCTTCCTCTTCTGTAACCCCACTGTGCCTCAGTTTCCCTTATAAGTATCTATAACAGATGGGGCCGAGAACATCCCCTCCTGCTTTCTTCCTCGCCATTAGGAGCCACCGTGGGCTTCATGCCTGGGGCTGAAGGTGTCGCTGGTTGGGTAGCGCTTGGTTTTGGGGTCCCCCGGCTGACCTGGGGGGGTGCCGTCATCCATGTACTCAGGCAGCAGGGAGCGATGCTGTGTGCTCAGCATCTCCCCAGGATCAGGAGATGATCAGACAAGGGTGGAGACTGAGGCACCTCTGGATCTGATAACCTCCAGCGGGTTTTGCGCGAGAGGCTGCAC
>NW_010271676.1:10121-12044 GCF_000690775.1 Eurypyga helias
TCGTCCCTGTGCACACCCAGTACAGGTGACAGCAGTGCAGCCCCTCACCCTTTCTCCCTAATTTAAGACCCCCCTCCCTGGTTCCCCAAGAGCATCCCCATGAATTAAACAGCACCTTCGCTGCCGAGCGCCAAGCGCCGCCTGCATAATTTCAAAGTTTTATTACTTGCCTTGAAGGCACTTATTGATTGGGGTCCTCTCCAGCCCTGTGCACACCCAGTACAGGTGACAGCAGTGCAGCCCCTCACCCTTTCTCCCTAATTTAAGACCCCCCTCCCTGGTTCCCCAAGAGCATCCCCATGAATTAAACAGCACCTTCGCTGCCGAGCGCCAAGCGCCGCCTGCATAATTTCAAAGTTTTATTACTTGCCTTGAAGGCACTTATTGATTGGGGTCCTCTCCAGCCGATGGAGCTGTTAGTATGGCCTGGGCTGGCCAAGCAAGGCTGAAACCTCAGCCTGTCCAGCATAGCCAAACCGTGGCTTAAAACTTCGGTGACACGGGTGCCGGGACACCTCTGCTCCTGGGAGCAGGGTCTCCATGAGCATTTCCACGCTGGAGTGGTTTCCTCTTTGAGATGCTTCTCGGTCCTCTCAGTATCAGCCCCCCCACAGGCCATGCCACATCCCTTTTAACTCAGAGAAGGATTTTCCTGGAAGCACTTGAGGTGCCTTTAGGAACTGGGATGAGGGCAGTTTGTGGGGTTTCTGTCCTGTTAAGACTCGAGGCGTCACTCACCTTCACCCTGGCCTGTGGGGATGTGCATGGGATTTGGGGTTTATGTACAACACCCGCTGCTGGGTGCGAGCGACAGCTTCCCAGTGAGCACGCTGGGTTTGCACACACACACACACGCGTGTGCTCCAGCAAGCTTGCCTGCCTGCAGGCTTTACCTGCAGCTGTCCATGGCAGGCTGTCATCTGCCCCTTGGCTTGGCTTTGGGGAGGAGCTGGGAGCAGCCAGCCTTGCCTTCGCTTTTAAGCTCAAGGAGGTGAGAGCACCTCACTAGCCCAAGCATCCCTCTGCCTCCTGATGCTGGTGCCAGGCTCATCCCCACGCTGCCAGTGCTGGGTCCCACACACAAATGGAGGCTTTGCCCCTCCACCCCTTGCCCAGCATGGGGTCTGGTGGGCAGGAACCCACTGGAGAAAACGCAGTGGGATGGTGGTGAGCACAGCTGAGCCGTGGCTCCATGTCTGCGGAATTGGCCACTGACACCTGCTCCCACTTTTTGTGCCCTCAGGGGATTCCCCTGTGCTCACTCCCGGTTCCCCTCATCCCCCGGGGTCCCAATGCGTGGCTGTGCCTGGGTTCAGGGGAGCAGGAGGGGGTGGTGGGAGCTCCCACGGCTCCTTTAAGAAACCCACAACTGGCTCCAGGAACCAGCTCAAGGTCACAGCGGGAACCTGCGGACTTGGCAGCGGCGAGCGAGGGAGGAGGGATGGAGGGAGGGAGGAAAGCAGCCCGAGATCAAAATGAAATCACAGCCAGGGAGAGAGGACGGCTGGCAGCGGAGGGGAGCGGGAAGGTGGGGTGCAGCAGAGCGGGGCATGCAGGGGGGTCCTACCCATGAGTGCGCCTCACGGAGATTGCTGTGACCCCAACCCCATCATGGATCCTGGAGGCTTTGCTGTGCCCCCTCCCCAGCACAGAGCCCTGCGCCCTCCCCAGCCCCGTCCGGTGTGCCCGGGGCAGTCCGAGATGAGGAAAGGCCCTTGTGTGCCTGGAGCCACCCAGGAATGCTGGAGCCACATCCTTCCCATGGGACTTCCCAGGCTCTGGGGGAGGTTTTTCAGCTCCAGCAGGACCAGGGCAGGAGGGACCTGCTTCCCAGGAGGGTTTTTTCCTCCACCAGCTCATGGCACAGCCCACTCCCAAGCTCTTACCTTATTTTCTTTTTAAAGCTGTTTTTAAAGCGGCAGG
>NW_010271676.1:12098-14057 GCF_000690775.1 Eurypyga helias
TCAGGCCAGGAGAACCTTCTGAGCCATCCCCGCTGGAGAGCACAGGACAGGAGAGTAAAGCTTTAAAGGCTCAAAACCCACGAGGTTAATAATAAATAAAAAGCCCTGGACATTTCATTTTTTTAATCTTTGGCATTGAA
Source organism: Eurypyga helias (assembly GCF_000690775.1). Lineage (NCBI taxonomy): Eukaryota > Metazoa > Chordata > Aves > Eurypygiformes > Eurypygidae > Eurypyga > Eurypyga helias. Next base: position 12,239 of record NW_010271676.1, read on the forward strand.
AGGCACCTCGCGATTTTGGGTGCTCTGACTCGCCCTCTGGGCAGGTAAAGCCGGGTGAAGCGAAGGCACCACAGATGAAGATGAACCCTCTCTGAGCCATCATACCCACAGCTAGTAAAGCTTTAAAGGCTCAAAACCCACGAGGTTAATAATAAATAAAAAGCCCTGGACATTTCATTTTTTTAATCTTTGGCATTGAAAGGCACCTCGCGATTTTGGGTGCTCTGACTCGCCCTCTGGGCAGGTAAAGCCGGGTGAAGCGAAGGCACCACAGATGAAGATGAACCCTCTCTGAGCCATCATACCCACAGCTGGGTTAACCTCTCCCCTCCCGGCCCTGGGGCTGATCCTGGTCCTGCCCCACAGCCTGCGGCACGTTCACCCGTGCGGGGAGCCGCTGGCTTAACACCTCTGGGGGCTTTCGGGGCAGGAGCGAAGCCCGGGCGAACCCGACCCTGGGCCGTGGCTGCGGCTCCAAAGCAGCTCATTCTGGGGTTGGTTTGACGATGCCCGTTTTTAATTCTCATCAGCAGAATTAATCTGTGGAGTTATTTTCCCTTCCTCCCCCTCCCCTTCCTCTCCTCCCTGCTTTAGACGGAGAATTTGATCATTTCTCCCAGGAGCTCGGCACCATTAACATTCCCCCCCCATGCGTGCGAGCCGCGCTGCATTGCCAAGCACCGGCGGCATTGCTGGCTCTGGGAGCCGACCCCGGCTCAGAGAGGACCTGGGCAGTGACTTCCCCTCCCACGGCCCTGGCTGGGAGAGCCCCTCCATCCCCTGGCTCCACGGGAACTGCGCTGGCACAGAATGGAAGGTGGGCTCCTGGCCTCCAGCTTTGCTCCGCTGGAGCTTGGGCTTTCCAAGGAAAGGAAAGCCGAGGGGCTCTGGAAGAGCACCCAAGCCAGGGTCATGGCGAAGTCTTGCAAGATTTGGTGTTTTAAGTCACACAGATTGGAAAACTGGAGCTTCCCGGCATTGTGTACATTTGCAGGCTTTGGGGTTTCATTAGTAAAGGTTAACTAACAACTTATTACTAATTATTATTGTTGTTTAATATTCTTAATGTTATTAAACATTGCAGAGCAGGCTGCCTTCCCCAGCAACAGCACCGAAGAGCTGTCGTCGACGCAGCCTCCTCGCGCCGGCCGCGCGCCCCGGCTCGGTGTGCGCTCCAGGTCCGTGTGCTCTAGATCCGTGTGCGAGGCGTGTAATCCGTGTGGCAAGCAGCCTGCCCTGAGACTCGGCTTCCTTTGCTTAGCTGAGGTCTGCGGGGGCCCAAGAGCTCGGGCAATTGGGAAGGGAGGAAACACGGAGCCCGGTGGGTTTAACACTTGGCTGGATTGTGGTGGGGAGCACCATTGCCCGAACTCAGCTGGATTTCACCCCTGGGGTTCCCCAAAAACCTTTTTGACCCCCAGGCAAGGCCCTTCTCCACAGCTCCCCCAGCAGCAGCACTAACCAATCTGCAGCCACCGGCTTTGCATCCAAAGGGCGATGCGATGAGCAGCGGCAGCTCCGCGGAGGGAAAAGGGACTTTGCAGCCACTGCTGTCCTTGGGTTTAACGGAAGGCAGCGGTGGCAGTGCCTGCCTGCGTGCAGGCACAAAAGGCCACCTGTGCCCACCACGCTTAACCATTTCTCTGCTAGACACGACCCTCCCCGGGGTGTCCCGCCTGGGAAATTAAATTGGCTGCAAATGGAAAGTGTAACCATGCCAGCCCAGCCCAGGAAGAAAACAAACAGCAAAACAAAAACAAGTTCAGAAGCTGGAATGGAAAAGAAAGGCTAAAGCCTGGGTGTGCTGCCATCCCCGACA
>NW_010271677.1:0-18650 GCF_000690775.1 Eurypyga helias
CCACCGAGCAGTCCGTCTGTCAAAGAGCAAACCAGTACGGGTGACATCGTAGTGGGTGTCTGCTATAGGCCACCTGACCAGAAAGAACAACTCATTGTGGCCTTTTACTGCCAGCTAGAAGTAGTCTCATGTTCCAAGGCCCCCTTTCCAAGGTCCCCATGGGCGAACAGCCTGATTATCTGCTGGAGGGACAACACAGCAGGTCATAAGCAATCCAGTAAATTCCTGGATAACATTGATGATAGCTTCCTCACACAACTGAGAGAGCAACAGTGGAGACAGGGCTCTGCTGGCCCTCATACTCACAAACAAGGAAGGGTTCATCAGGGAGGGGGAGGTCGAAGGCAGTCTTGCCTGTAGTGACCGTGAGTCCACAAGCCTGGGCTTCAGCAGAACAGACTTTAGCCTCTTCAGGAACCTGCTTGGAAGAGTCTTTTGGGATGAGGCCCTGAAAGAAAGAGGCATCCAAGAATGTTGGTTGATACTCAAAGATCACCTTCTCCAAGCTCAGGAGTGGTCCATCCTGAAGACCAGGAAGTCAGGCAAAAAAGAAAAGGAAAAGAAGTTGCTATCAAGATTTTTAAAATTGCTTTCTTTGAATTTCTTGAATTTTCTTTGAATACTGTAAAAAACTTCAAGGAATTTGGCAGAAAAATAGTTTAGATACAATAAATTACATACAAAAGACAATATTAAAAGAGAATTAATGTGGCTACAAAGTCAAGAATATGAAACCTTTGTTAATGAAGTGCTCAAGAATGGAGGTCAGCACAGCAGTTTCTTGTACTTTTAAAAGTCTGAATCCATGTTCAGCTCCTATCAGGTTCATTAAATATTTTACATAGTAAACAAAAGTGCATGAATAGAAATTAAGAACATTTAATAATGTGAAAGCCAATTCCCTTGCAGAACTCCCACCAGCAAGTGATGGCTTTCACAGGAGCAATGGAGATGTGAAATGCTAGTCCTCTCTGACAGAGCATCTTTTATCCAAAACAAAACAAGTAATGTTTTCTAAGAGAACTGTTTCCTCAAGATGTTTATTCTTAAGCTTTCACAGGGCTTACAAGTGTTTTATTCCCTCTAAATCTGAATGGTTTTGTTGTTTAAACAATAAGACCTACCTTACTTTCCTTAGGCATAGATATACACAAAGACTGAAGTTCACTGATTTAGGATTATAAAACAAAAGCCTATGAAGTAAGGGCTGATTATTCACATTAGACACATTAAGTCAAGGAGATAGTTCTTTTTGTTTTACTGTTTTCTAAGGCTCTGTGCCCAGGGCTTTAAGATGTTTCCTGAATTTTTAATACATTTTACTCTCGTTTCATCTGAACATTGAAAAAAGCAGTTGAGGTACAATACATATATCCTACTATATTTTAGGATTTCTTTTTTGGTTTTAAGAAAAATTGCATGAAGTCACTCAGATTCGAATGTGCTGTACTATACAGTCCTACCATGATGGACTTCAAATCTTGGAATATGAATTTAATCTTTGTAATAGCTGTAAATGCATGTGAATACCATTCCAATTATCTTTTTTTTCCTCTTTCTTTCATGTGGAAAATAAGCACACGTCACATTAATTTTTACACTCTCAAAATATTTCAGATTACAGAATTTTTCACCAGGAAACTAGTCATCCTTTCCTGTGCTTTCACCTCAGCAAATACCAAGACTTAAACCTGAATTTCAGCAGCTGAGAACAATGACTATCAATTGTGCCTTCTGCCCAGCTGTTCCTCATTAAGAGCACAAAGTGTGCTTATTTCAATCCATCCTTATCTCTGGATGTTTGAAGGAGAGTGAGTGGCTAGTTCAGTAGTTACTGGAAGTACAGTAGATCAGATCTTCCTGTTTATTGATTTGTAAAGAATGGTCTTTGGCAGCTCTGAGTCAGTGAAAGAAAAGAAAGCAGCTTTTCAGCTCTTGGGAGGAGAATTGCTGGATAACATTAAAGAGGGTCTTGTAGAAGCCAGTTTCTTTTGATATGCAGTCCAATTGGATGTGATTGGAGTCAAGGTCAGGAGTCTGTGGAAATGCTATGGGTATGGTGGGGGAATTAAAGGAGCATTATTCTAATAAGCATTGTATGCATGCATGCTTGTTAATACAGATAATTGCCCTTCTCTTTTCATGAGAACAGCCTTTGGTGAAGCAAATCTTGAGAAAGGAGATTGTGTGCTGTTTTGCTGCTGCACTAAATATATCTGTGTAGATGAGAATCTTTTCCTTCTTTTCTCACCATTTTTCCCCAAAATCCCAGGCAGATTCAGCTATTCAACATTCATCTTAATTCTTTGTTTTGCATTTTTAAAATTAGTGATATCATTTCTACTCTCATGTTAATAACTAGTAAAAATTGCTACTGAGAGACCTTCATATAATTTGCCTGTGTTTGGGGCAGCATAATTATGTAATTAGTGTCTATATATTATTCTGCTTGTGCCCTTAGATGCCCTTACAAAACGGATATTATTCTGACCTTGGAAGAGTTTATGCTGTTGTTGTGTTTCAAATGAATAATAATTTAAAGAAGTTAAGATCAAATGTAGATGTCTAACTGCATGGAGTGGGATAAGTGACATCTATCTGACCTCCCCACTCTCCTGTCAATTATCTTAAAATATAAAGTGAAGTAATTTGACAAAATAGAACATAGCAAAATGCATTCCCCCTCCCCTGTTTGAAGCTGATTTCTTGGTGGATTGAAAGACTTTCTACTATTTGCCTATATTTCTTATATTTTATTCAGAAGTGAGAACACTCACAGAAATCTGGTGAAGAAAAGATTCATTTTCTCTCAGGGATGGGGGGGAATTTCCCTGCATTTTATGTTGGGATTCTACCACTTGGCTGTCACATCAGATGTCAGTAGACCTAGCAGTGGTGAATCAGGAAGAGGGAGACAAAAACTTTTTTTTTTTCCATTATAGTATTAATAATACCTTATCAAAATAGCAAATGATACCAGTAAGTCCTTTTAAAGACAGCATGATTTGGCTTAGAAATAGGGGTCATAGCAGCTGCTATTCATTTCCATAAACATCAAAGACAAACTTTTTTTCTAGAAGGAATAAAAGTTGACTTGGAAATTAGACATATAACAAAATGTGCAGAGCAAACAGAAGAGGGGTAAAAAAAAGCCACTTATTGTCTTAATTTGCTTGGCTCTCTGAGAGCCACCTAAAAATAAACTAGGATGGGCCCAGAGAGAAATAATGTACAAAGATGTATGATATACAGTCACATAGATGTCTCATTTGTAGTTGAAACCAAGAAACTAACATTAAATTTTCTCATAATATTGTCACTCATGTCACATTGTTTTGGGGTATGGTTTTCTGGTTTGTTTTGTTGGCTTTTTTTAAGTGAATGTAAACAAATAACCACTCCATCAATATTCACTGTTCTGCACATTATTTCTTCTGAAGCACTTATATCTTCCTACCTTTTAGGAGAATATCAAGTTATTTTCAGTTACAGTAACTTGATCAATGCTACAAGAGGCTAATGGATGCTAATTTAACTTCTGTTTCTGTAATAACCTTCTTTACCCACAAGATCGGAAGGGTGTAGACTGGTTAGAGGGAGTCCAGAGGAGGCCAAGGTGCTCAGCGGGCTGGAGCACCTCTGCTATGGGGACAGGCTGAGAGAGTTGGGCTTGTTCAGCCTGGAGAAGAGAAGGCTCCAGGGAAACCTTATAGCCCCTTCCAGTACCTGAAGGGGCCTACAAGGAAGCTGGGAGAGGACTTTTTACAAGGGCCTGTAGTGACAGGACAAGGGGTAACGGGTTTAAATTGGAAGTGGGGAGGGTTAGATTGGATATCAGGAAGAAGTTCTTCACAGAGAGGGTGGTGAGGCACTGGAACAGGTTGCCCAGAGAAGCTGTGGATGCCCCATCCCTGGAAGTGTTCAAGGCCAGGCTGGATGAGGCTTTGAGCAACCTGGTCTAGTGGAAGGTGTCCCTGCCCATGGCAGGGGGGTTGGAACTAGATGGTCTTTAAGGTCCCTTCCAACCCAAACCATTCTGTGATTCTATGATTCCCATGCTTAATAAATATTCTGAGGAAAAAATGTAAATATAGCAAGTGTGATTGCTATAATTTAAAAAATAGAATGAGAAGAAAATTATCAAATCTTTTTTAGGGAAACAGTCTTTGCAAGATCGTAATGCTTACAAGTAGGGACAGATGAGTACATAATGCACCTTCTTAGATGTTTCACTAGCATGGCAGCAGTTGAACTAAACTGTGCTGTGGTACAGCAAAGCTTGTTTTGTCACGGTGTTGTTTAGGAAGAAGTATAGGTGTTTGTGCTTTTTTGTTCAGGAGTGTGCGTTTTCATGTTTGTCATTCACGTTGGCTGGGAAAGCCAAATGCAGCTGCATCTGGATCTCTTTTAAGAAGCACTTCAAGAGACATTATTTGAATGTATCAAGAAGGGAGATAGATTAAATAGTGATTAATAGATATCTAACATTTTAGGTTGGGGTTTGGGTTTTTTTTTCTTTTTTGTTTTTCATCTTCATAATAGCATATGTCCAAACAGGGGACTGTGATAGAGAACTGAATTGATTTATAATTCATGTGTGATGCTTGAATTAGTCTTTGGAACCCACAAAAGTCTCTTTCTGAATTGTCTCGATGATAATGAGGGTGGAGGCATTTACACATTCACCTGTAACATTCCCCATCTGCCTGATGATTTCTCACTACACGTGATCACTACCTTCGCTGGACATTTGTCTGTGATCACTTAAGATTCACAAATAAGACTTTTTTTAATAGATTCCTTACCGATTTCGTTGAATGTGAATTCTCTAAGAGTGCTGAGCGCAAACAGCTATTCAACCGGTCACGGTCACTCACGCAGCATTGGAGCCGCTCGTTTTGTAGCGCGCCTTTTAGCCGAGTTCTCAGAGGTGATCTAACTGGGAGGTAGGCACCCCAGAGGTCATTTCCTCTACCAAACTTGTTCAGTAAAGCTATGGGAAGAGTGGGGCAGGATTAAGACGCAGTGCTAGTCCCAGGTTATTATGTTGTCCCACTATGGAACTTATATATCCAAGAGTCGAAAATTTGTTTATTGAAACGGAGACCATTTTTATACCTCTTTGTTGAGACCGCTCGTTATTTGCAGGCATAACTTTACCAACATGATGGGGTATGCCCCCTCCCATTGCATCTTTCTGAATAGCTCAGCAACTCCAGCACACCTTAACAATTGGTGTTAGGTACTTTTTATGAGAAAATGGAAAATACTGAGAATCAGACAACTTAATTTTCCTTCTTGATCTAAGCCTTTTTGCACTGTGGGCATAAACACTGAATAATGATTTAGATATAATAAAAATGTTCTCAGTTAAAACCCAGCAAACTTTAAAAAAAGAAATAATTTAGTAGTAGACCAAGTTAGATCCATCAAATCCTTATTCCGATTTCAGCGGAGCTATTATCACAAGTGTTTTCAAGGTTGAAGGCCTACATTACGTGAAGTACTTACAAACTATTCCTAACAACTACATGGCATAGCTTTGCTTTTGCTATTGTTGTAATTTGTTTATTTGAACCTGATTGTATGTTCAGTTCACATGGCTGCATTCAAATGATGGGAAACATAACTGGTTTCAGCAAATATTTTCAAAGTCTTTAAAGGAGAGAAACTTTAAATAACTTTTTTTTTTAAATTATTCATTCATTTGTTTAGCAGAAGCTGTTTATGTTCTGTGTCAATATCACTTAAAATCAGTACAGGATTTTTAATATTATCTTGAGCTTCAAATATAATGTTTACTGCACTACTGTGGTTCTTTGTTATGAGTGAAAGAAGATAAATGTTATGTAAAGCAGTGGATTAAATAATGGAAATGCATGTCTCTTCAAGCATGCATCCTTGGTCAAGAAAAGCAACAGTTCAAGTATGCTTACTACAGAAAATCCTGTTACATTTTTAAGTTGAAATCAGATAAAAATTATTTTGGTCCGTTAAAACCAAATTCTCCTATCTTGATTCTGCTGAAGCAATAGTTCTCATTTTAGAAATTCATAGGTTTTTGTTTTGATTTGTTTGTTACTTTTAGCATTTTATTCACTGAGAAATACTGTGGAGAGTTTTACCTAGAAGATACTCAAATCTAATCCCTAGTCCTGTCTTGCCTGTTATGTACTGGTAACAGTGCCTTTAAAAGGATTACTTTTTGCATAGTAGTCTGGCTGAGCTGATAGCAGTTGGAGGAGACTATTGAAGTCAGAAGACACCATTTTTCCTTTGGCTATGGAGATATGGTGGAGGGTGTTGGCAAATTTCATTAACAGTATATATGTTTTCTTCCATTCAAAACAAGGAAAAGTGATGCTTGAATTGGGTTGAAAATTTTACCGTTTTCTTCACAGACAGCTCCAGTTTTTCACAGCATCATTTTGTTCCAAGTTAACCTGCACTTGGTTCAGAGCATAGCATACAAAAATACATAGGATACTGTTTGTGCTGTTACTGGAGGAACATATTTCACTTGACGGGAAGAAGACAAGACAAAATTTAAAATCCAACTCTGATTTCATTAGATCAGAGACACTTTCTTGTGTAACTTTAAGTATTCATTGTTTGTTCAGGTGGGAGGTTTTATTGAGCACAATAACCCCAGTTATTGTCGCTTCAAATTCTGTTATTTTATCATTCACATCTTAGTCCTGGTAAAATTCATAGAGACTGACTACAATAATCTTCCTTGCTCTACCATCAACAGTAAGTTCATCTTTCAGCACCTAAAAGATAGTATGCCACTACATCAATAAGTGGTATTTCCTGGCAGCCAAATGGAATAAATTTTTGTGTTCTCAGGTGATATTTCTTGCAGAATACTCAAGATTTCTCAATGTTTTATTCATCTCTGTATTCACAAAATTTACCTCTAGACAGAGGTATTTCCTGGCTCACATCCAAGGCTGTTCAGTTTGCAAGTTTACCCTGAAGTGTCTTAGGTATTTTATTCTCCTGGATGTGCATATATGGCTAAAAATCTCAGTTTAATAATTTTGTGCAGCTCAAAGCTCACCTGGATGTTTTGAAGTGATTGAAATGATCAGTTTTAGCACATTTAAACAAGTTGTATGGGCTGTGAGCTAGCAGTGGTCACACATAACAAAGGGTCCTCGTACCCTATTCTGTCCACAAGCTGGCTGTTGTCACTTCTATGTGAAACATTGCTTTTTGCTGTGTATTTGTGGAGTTCTCTGCTCTTTAGAGGTTCTAAATGATCTAATCACAAAATATGTGTGTTAAAATAAGCCTCATAAGAGGATCCCAAAGAGTATACGTAATTCCATTAACATTTTTCTAGTGTCTTTTTATGTGCATGTGTTTTGGTTTATGCATAAGATTATCTTCCTAGTCTTTATTGAAAAGCCATTTCTTCATTAAAAAACAGTATCACATTAGTTTATGCTTCTATACTTAAGCTAATTGTATTGATGACCAGAAGCAGCACCATCATTTTCTATGCACTTAAAGGCTTCCCTAGCTTATATCTATGCTGTGAATTTGGTGTGAACTCAAACCCAAAGTAAGACCCCAGTACAAAGCATTGTTTTACAGAGCATCTGTCCATGCAATTCACTCTAGGCTTAAACTGTCCTTTACCCACCCTGCTTCTACCCGCCATTTCAGAAGTTACCCCGAGCTCAGCCTCTTCCTAGGCTTAGTTTTATCTAGCTAAGCAATCAGCAAGATCGAACAGGAAAAGCACAGGTCAGAGAAGTGAGCCTGCATGTGCTTGCCTTAAGCCCACGAGTGTAATGGTTGCTCTGTGAGCAATTTTGGATTCAGGAAAACAGTAGAAATATGAACAAAGGCTACATGGTGATAGGTTAGTAGCTGAGCTATGTGGGGAGGTACTGGTCAATGGTCTAAGGAGTAGCAAAAAACCCACATTGATTGACTCTATGTACAGGAAGCCAGAGGAGAAAAGAAGGCGTAGAAATGGAGAAAGCTGCAAGAAAAGCTGTTTTGAAACTGTAACCAGAGAAACCGTGTCCTGATGTTAAATTTCTGGTGTGTTTAGTGAAATGCGAACAGGGGGCGAAGGTTTATTTGGCAAACAAACACAACCACATCAAGCAGCTAGTCAATTCTATCGTTATTTTTCCCTTCTAACTGAATCATGTCTAGTTACTATACAACTGCTGCTTCTTACCACCAACCAAAAAAATCCATGGAAGTTTTAAAACGTGGGTTGCATTTTACTCATGCAACCCAATTATTTCCTTGTCATGTACCTTTTATGGGGACAATAAAAATGGAGCAATGACTTTTACCATCTGCTTTGCCAGTGTTGATACAACACGGGATTTTAAAGGGTAAAGATAAAACTATCTATGTTTTCATGCAGTACACCAACCCAACAAAATGTTAGGAATGACGTGTTCTTCAAAGGACCTTTCCAAGGAAAGGATTGAAGGGGTCAGGTTTGACTGATTAAAAGAACAGGAAATGTTTGTAGCAGATAATTATTTTAGCTGAGTGCTGAAATGAGGGTAACTGAGAGTATCATGTCCATATTAAAAGTGATTATTTTTAAAATGCTGATTTATAATAGCATACTCTCAAAAGGTACTTCTGAGGTAGTTCTCTAAAAGTATTAATGTAAAGGAATGTTTGACTTCAATATTGACAAGCAATAGTCATATTCTCTGCAGGTACATAAAGTCAGGCCAATTTGCTATACCTTTATTTATCAGCCTTTTCATTTTCAACCTCTTCTGACATCAGTTAAAGTTAGAGGGGAGAAACACCAAAATCCAAACCCTTTTTGACTTCCTTTCTTTTGACAAGACACATTAAATCTCAGTTAAGCCCTCGGGTGTAAGGATTGTTGTAGGACCCTGCTTCATTTTAGACAGAACATTCTCTAACGAAAAAAAAAAAACAAACCACAAAAAACCAATCTGACTACAACTGGTACTTGTTACAGTTTTAGAAGAGGTTTTTTTGTTTGTTTTTTTCTTTTTTTCTCAACAGGTGGCCATCGATGAGCGCATCAGGCAACTGCACGAAGCTCACAGGGATTTTGGACCTACTTCCCAGCATTTTCTTACCAGTAAGTAATTTCCCATTTTTCTTGCTCAGCTTGCACACATAGTTAATTGATATTTTTTTTAGCCATGTGCCAGTTATTATTACTATGAGTTTCTATTTTAGACTATATTATGATATTTCCTTTTTTTCATTACTGGGAGAAGACCACTGCTAAATAAGTTGATACAGTCAGGGTAAAAGAAAAATATCTGCCAGCTCCAAGCCTGTTTTTTCTGTACATCTGTCCATGGAAGGCTGGTCTTCATTGTTGGAACATTCCCTTTTAGGACTATCAAATTAAAATATTAAAAGTTGTAAGAGTTTCTGATGATTGTAACCCAAAAAGAGTATTTAAATTTGGTTTATCTTTTCAAAGAGATATTCAGCTTCAAAAAGTGGCAAAATAAAACCTGCAAGCAAAATATTTTGCAGGATGTGGTCTCACTTAGCAGAGCAGTGAGGGGATCAAAAACCATAGTAGGAAAGTTAGCATAAGGATGGCAGTCAAGAAAAGTTTTTACAACTCTGCAGAAAATATAATTGCCGGTAATATTCCCACTCCACCTCCACACACACTCTTTTATCAAGGATGTTTTGAAGTACACTAAAAGAAAACTTGAAACACCTTCAAAGCTCCAAGGCAGTGTCTAACGTGAAGCTTCTTAAAGGCCGTGTCTCTTCTATTGTACTTCAATTAAGGAAAGTAAACAGTAGAACTCTAGTTAAGAGATGATATCAGCAGAACAGAACACGCTCATAGGATAATGGTCTCCTACATGCAGAGGGACAAGTTATCCAAACATCAGAAACAGATATTACTATTATTGCACAGCTATGTTCACAGTGGGGTAGAGGACAAACTTTTTCTTCACCTGATAAGGCATTATAATTTTAATTGGTTAACTATTTTCCTGTTGAAAATCTCAATGGGAAAATGAGATTCTCAGTGGGGTGAACTGTAAATTCAAAACCAGTGTCAGTGATGTGCAACATAAGCATAACACAGGCTCTCAGCAGTTCAACCCTGCATCTTATTGCTCAAAATTATCATCCTGTGAAGAAATAAGCCTTTTTTTTTTTTTGTCACTGCTACTACTTTTTCAAAATCTGTTTTAATTAACTCTTAATCACCAGGAATAACTTGTCAGCTCAATATATTTAACTACAAATCAGACTTGTCATGATGGAACATGTCAGAGTTATATGTATATGACATCAATGCAATATGTATTCAGATTCTCGTTTTTCTTATGACACACAGTATATTTCTGGTGAAAGAATAAAGTAGAAGAGTTAATTAAGCAAGCCTGTATTGCAGGCTGGAAGAGACTAGGGCGACCTGAACTACGTCATCACACTGAACAGCACGTCATTGTCCTGTGCCAAGTGCAGCCAGGCAACTTGTGTGACAGTTATGTCCCAGACCCATTCTGCCTTATTACTGAAAAACTAGATCAGTCTCAGTGTTGTGATGGTCACCTCTTCTAGCCCACCCATCATTAGTGAGACACTGACAAAATGCATTGTTTTTCTGTGTACCAACCGGGGCCAACAAAGAGTGGAAATCATTCTGGGCACTTCTTGCCACTTTCATGAAAAAGATGACAGGTGAAAAAGTGTTGACTTTGGAACTAGCCAAATCACTGAGAACAAATGGACATGTGTATTTGTTTCTTCCCTATCTTTTAGATCTGCGTGCAAATACATATTCTTCCCAGCAAAAGTCAGGTATTTGAAGCACTGACGATACCTACAGAACCCTTCCCAAGTTGAAGTGTTCGGTCACTGAAAACTTGTCAGTACATCTATCAATCCCTTCTTTCTTAGGCATCAAATTCCAAAAGCATCAAGTTCCTCAGTATCATGTGCTATTACTACATCTGAGGAAAACATCATGCTTTTACATGCTTTCCATGTACTTTCTCTGCTGCATCCCTACACTGATAAAGAACATCTGTTGGGGAAGTAGCACTGCAGGAGAGAGTGCCAGAGTCTTTGCCATCTAGCACTAGTCTCATCCCTATAGCTGTACATTTGGGGATGAACAAGTCAAAAATAAGTGTTGCCAAACAGAATTGGGCAGGTCAAATTAAGGTGAATTTGGTGACTTGTATATGATCTCTCACTGCATGACAAAACAGAGTCCAAGTTGGATCAGCCTATCTGTGTCAAGAACAGAGAAAAGATGAATCATGTTAATTCTGTTCTCTGGGGTTTTCTTATAAGCTCAATCCACAGACCATTTTTTATCTAAGGAGCTGAGATACACAGAATATCAATGCAAACTAATATATAAGGAAAATAAGTAATCTATTGGCTATTTAATACCTAATGTGTATGCCAGTAATAATTAGTTCAACCTCTCAAACTCAGCATCAACTTAACTCTACCATATATGCCTGTTCACCTTCAGGTGCAAGTGATGATCTTCAGCTCCCAACTGTCTATTTCTGTAAAAATTGTCCTTCTAGAGTTATCTACCTTTAAGTAGTTCTGCAAAAAGGGAGGTACTGTAGCCAAATTCTCCTTAAGTCAGTGACTGAATTACATTTATCTGGAAGAAATAAATGAGCTGCTAATCTGCAGTAATGTTTTTTTTGTTTGTTATTACTTTATACATCATAGAATCATAGAACGGTTTGGGTTGGAAGGGACTTTAAAGATCATCTAGTTCCACCCCCCCTGCCATGGGCAGGGACACCTTCCACTAGACCAGGGTGCTCAAAGCCACATCCAGCCTGGCCTTGAAGACATCCAGGGATGGGGCATCCACAGCTTCTCTGGGCAACCTCTTCCAGTGCCTCACCACCCTCTCTGTGAAGAATTTTTCCCTGATATCCATTCTAAACCTCCCCACTTTCAATTTAACCCCGTTCCCCCTTGTCCTGTCACTACAGGCCCTTGTCAAAAGTCCCCTCCCAGCTTCCTTGTAGGCCCCCTTCATCAGGTACTGGAAGGTGCAATAAGGGCTCCCTGGAGCCTTCTCTTCTCCAGGCTGAACAAGCCCAACTCTCTCAGCCTGTCCCCATAGCAGAGGTGCTCCAGCCCCCTGAGCATCTTCGTGGCCTCTTCTGGACTCACTCCAACCGGTCTATATCCTTCTGATGTTAGGGGCCCCAGAGCTGGATGCAGAACTCCAGGTGGGATCTCATGAGAGCAGAGTAGAGGGGGAGAATCCCCTCCCTCGACCTGCTGGCCACACTTCTCCTGATACAGCCCAGGATATGATTAGCTACATAGAAATTACAGTGTCATCTGTCTGTTTCTACTTGGTTGGAACTGAAGCTTCATAGGGCTGTTGCAAACCTAGCACAAAAGTAATGGGGAGTGAGGCAGGGACTTCATATTTTTCATGCCCTGTGCAGGCACAGAATCAAGTGGTAGTCCCTGTTTCTCAGCATGTGCAGCCTGTTCTAAGAGCTGCTCTTACAGCTCTTTCTGAGAGAGATGGGAGGGCAGATGTGAGCTGGAGAGACCGGGAATGAAAAAACTAAAAACAAGTCTCCTCCTTTGTAGCTCTTTTAATGTAGGGACAATTTTTCTCCATTGTGCTTTCATGCAGTCTGACCTTCTCTTCCCACTCCTTCGAAGTGACCAGGCCACAGTGTTTATCTATACTGTGGCACAGGATAATTTGGATGTCTCCTGGTTGTGAGTTAAAAACGTAACGACAAAGGAGCTAAGACACTTTTATCTCTACACCAATGGTTTGGGCTGCCCTCAAGTATAAAGGACTCGTGCTAAAACTGGCCCTTAACTGTCTGCTAGCACATGAACTTCTCTTTTTTTGGGCCTCCTACGTCTTTTTGCTGGGTGCTCTCACCTCAGCCCTTGATCAGTCCTTTGTTTCCCCAAGCTCACTTCACTCTGTTGGTCTCCACAGAATCCCAGCTCCTCCTCCCTTCATTCTTTGTCAAGGACAGTGGCTCCCAGCATTCACACGCGTAGTTGTTAAGGTATAGCTGATAAATGTATTATGTGCGCAAGACATTACATTGTGAATCGGTGGGGTGAGCTTTTGGGTTTGAAGGTTTTGCTGTTTAATTAGAATGATCTAAATCAGGGTGGGAAAAACAAAATATCTCCTTTCTATTAGAGAAACTGGTAAATATTTAGCAAAGTAATTTAAAATATCTGTGATCCTTTCATGGATGATGGTGCTTAATTTGGAAACTATGTACAGTAACTGAAGTGTGAAAAAGAGTACCTGCAAATCTCAAACATGATGCCAGCTCCAGGTTTTTCAGAGACTCCTGGAATAATTTTACCTTTTTGACTTCTCCTTTATTTTTCTCTGTGATGCTGCCTTTTACAAATAATGGGATTCATTGTCTCTTGTTGGAGGACCCACTTTACATTTGTCACAACAGCTATTACTTTTTTTTGAGATGCAATAAATGAGAGGTAGGATTGATGTGAGATTGTTTTTAATATCATTTGCTGTGCTAGCCAGCCTCCCATCAATCCTATTTTTAATGTGATAGCTCATTCACGTGCATTACTTGTGATCACTGAAAAATAGAAGGCATTACACCTTTTCAGAGCATAAGCAAACCTTGTAATTTACTGTCCAGCTCCAGTATGAGCCATCTGTTGGTATGCAGAGCATGTCACTGAAGCAACTGCATGAAATAGTGCTCCAATATAACCGGCAATTACTTACGAGTAGGACTGGGACATCCCAGGCGCTGCTTGTGATTCCCAAGCTCAGAGAGCACAGATTTTGTTGAGGCAAAGAACCTGGAAATATGAGGAACAGAAAGAACATTCAGGTTTGCAAGACTAAAAGGCTGATTTACATCTAGCTAAAATTTTGTAATGTGTATTTCCCAAGCTACATGCTTCTACTACCTGGGTACATCAGACTTTTAAATCTGCGTACCTGAACATGTGCTAGGAACTATATTTTAACTGGAAATACTGAACTATGCCTTTAAGTTTTGGACTTCCAGGCAGGAACAGCACTGACCTCAGTGTGAAATAAGGCAGCCACAGCAGCTTTCACTCATAAACTGCAAGGTTGCAAATGCTGGAGCCAACAGGTAGTATTGCAAGCTAGCGGTGAGAGCGCTTCTGCTGCGTTTCAAGTCAGATAATTGTTGTTTAAAAAATAAAAACTAAGATCACAGGAGTGGGCTGTGTAACCTAAGTCTCTCCTTCTCTGGATAAGTTCAGAGCTTTAGGCATCAGATCTGGTTTGTTTCTGGGCCTTTGTGTTTTCCTTCAGTTATTTAGGCCACTTGACTGAGAAACTGGGGATGTGGGTTTGAATTCCTTCAAGCTGGGAGAGAAGTCAAGTACTCCTGTCGCCCAGCTTCTGGGTGAGTGCTTAGATTATTATGCAAAGCAAAGATTAGTGAAGCCCTTTCTTGCACAGGCAGACATCTTTAAAAGGGCAAGTCCTGCTCATTAAGACATCTGATTCTGAAAATGACGGGGTTCTAGGACTCTGCAGGCACTTTACCCATTCACCTGATAGATTATTTTCTAGTGCTGACATCTCTTTCTCTCTTGTTTCTAACTTTATACATTATATGATATTGTCTTCCAGATATCACTTTTGATATGCACACGTTGAAGACCATGTCCGTTCATGTCTTTTGGACATACGATTTTAAATTTTTAGATATCACATTGAATGCTTTGAATAGAAAATATTACTAGGGAACAATATAAATATAGAGAATAATGCTCACAAAAGAATCAGCCTAACTCTGAGAACTCTCTGGAAGCAAAGAACTTTTATTACTGCATTTAAATATGGTCATATTAGCTAGAGAAGCCTGACTGCTAGATAACTGAGGGCTTTTTTCTGCTTTTGTATAAAAGCAAAATGATGAGATGTGCTTCTGAAGTAAGAAAAAAAGAAAGCTATTAAAGTACCAACAAAAACCAGTTCATTTCACAGGTCTTGCCATTATTATCATGATGATATTTTAGCAGCACTGGGCTGAAAATACAATTCAAACTCAAGACCTGTGTGATGGGTAAATCAGGCATAAATTAGGTGAAAATATCTGCATTCCATTTCTTCCTTGTTTAGAATATAGTGACCATAGCTTGAACTTGGGTAGTGCTAAACTTTGCCTGACTGCTAAAGGTTTTTTAAAGAAAATGAACATTGGCATATTTTGAGGGAGTCTCTGCATTCTTTTGGAATAAAATTTCTGGAATTAATTTTACATTGAAAGTATATTGTCAGGCCACATTATCATGAGTCCTTCTCTTGTGGGCTTTAATTTTTCCATTATATTTTCTTCTCGGGAAAACCACAGTGAATCTCTTCATAAGACATAATAATAGATTTGCTTCACAATGAAGTGGAATTTATGAAATTCCAGCTTTATACCTATATTTTCCTCGTTCCTTCACTTTTGTGCTGACTGACCCATTTGACTATATATTGGAATAAAATTCCTTAACAAAATTATAATCACTTTTCAAATTATGGTGTTCTCCCTCTGTCTTTACCTGGAAGCATGCAATTTTTCCCTGTAATTAATATCTTGTGTTTGAAAAAAGGCTTAAACAAAAAAAAAAAAAAAACAAACCCCAACCTATAGAATGGTAGTTAAAAATGATTCATTCTAAATCTCTCGCTTTTCTTTTGTTGGTTTTCATTTGTCATCAGTTCAAAAATACTGCATAGTATTTATTTAGGGGGAGTGGTCAGGAAAATTACTGTGGGTTTGGTTTTTCTATCTTTATTTTTTGGCAGCCTAAATTAATTTTGGTATTTTGTCTTTGGTTGATAAACAATCATATATTCTGCAATGCTAAGTAATTTGCAAGAAATCAAATGGTATTTTTTGCTCTTATTGAGTATAAGACTCAAAAGATGGGTTATTGCCTATTATACGTTTGTCCACTGACTGAATTACAATGTTGCTAAGACATAGTCTTCCCCCTCCACGTTTTATGATCTTTTTCAATTAACACTAGATCTCTGAAGCCTAAACAAAACCTACTGCATTTTTTACACTGCCAAGTTTAACTCTGATGCATTTAACCATGTGCCCATGTTGTCATGAGATGTACGTTGTGTTCAGTTTAGGCTATCACTTTGTCCTCAAACTCCAGGACCATGGTGTAATAGGGGTATTCTTTATACATGTATTAGAATTTTTCTGTTATGTCTTGCTACATGAGACATGGAGTATTTTCCAAAGACTTATTTCTCTACTAGTTTAATTCCATTTGCATAAAAACCATCACCAATTTGATCAGGTCATTTTATGATCTCATCTGATGAACTGGTTTTAGATATTTTATTTTTAAGAACATAAGAGTGCAAAAGGTAGAAATATGAATTATCTGTCATTTGGGATATGTGGATCAATACAGACTATTTCATGTACTATTTCTCTATTAAACAAGTAGATGCTTGTATTTTTGCTATTTTAGAGTAGTGTGACATTTAAGAAAAGAGTATTAGGTGGATTTTATATTTCTGCGTTACAAGCAGCATTTGGAAATTTCAGGAACATTGTTCATGATTAAAGGTGTACATTACTTAGGCTGTATCATATATGTTGACCCTAGACTGCAGGTCAGAAGGATATTGACTGGTTGGAGCGAGTCCAGAGGAGGCCACGAAGATGCTCCGAGGGCTGGAGCTCCTCTGCTATGGGGACAGGCTGAGAGAGTTGGGCTTGTTCAGCCTGGAGAAGAGAAGGCTCTGGGGAGACCTTATTGCACCTTCCTGTACCTGAAGGGGCTACAAGGAAGCTGGAGGGGACTTTTTGCAAGGGCCTGTAGTGACAGGACAAGGGGGAACGGGTTTAAATTGAAAGTGGGGAGGTTTAGGTTGGATATCAGGAAGAAGTTCTTCACAGAGAGGGTGGGGAGGCACTGGAACAGGTTGCCCAGAGAAGCTGTGGATGCCCCATCCCTGGAAGTGTTCAAGGCCAGGCTGGATGAGACTCTGAGCAACCTGGTCTAGTGGAAGGTGTCCCTGCCCAGGGCAGGGGGGTTGGAACTAGATGGTCTTTAAGGTCCTTTCCAACCCAAACTATTCTATGGTTCTATGATAAAGATTTCAGCGGGAAATGCAGGATGGAAAAGCCTCTTACCACTCTTGTAAAATGACTGTTGCTGTAATTGGCCCTGATCATGGGCTGAACTTTTTCATGGCTAATAATCTCTTCTTCAAATGGATTAAAATTGTGCTGAAAATGGTATATTCAGTATACGTCTGCATATGTGCTACAGCAACAGGCAGTACTGCTAGCATTGCAAGGAGCGTTGCCGGGAAGTAGTGAGTGCCTGCTTGGGTTTTAAGAGCAGCAGAATCCCAGCTGAGAAGGAGCTCTCGATCTCCAAATTGCACACAAATCCATCCATGTGTGCAGTACCAAGAGCTAGGGAAGATGGAACCCATGCTGTGCAGTCCTTACGAAAGACAGGTTTTGATTGTTGTTTCTGGCTTGTGACTTCTGAACTGTGTAGTTGATGTAGTCTGACATCAGTTTCTCATCTACGCAGTGCAACATAAGACCTCAGTGCTGCACAGCATGATCTGACTGTTCTTTGGTCTCACCTAGTACAATAATAAATGCATATAATTTAGAAATCAAGTCTGTATAAATTGGGGGGGGAATCATATTTTACAGATGCATTATGACATTTGTTACAAAGGATCTCAAAGAACTCCTAGATTTTGCAAACGTGTCTATTGTGCCGCTGTTATGCGGCATGCATATTGGAGATGCATCCTGCCAGTGTCAGTCATGATCTGATTACGGAGGGGAAACATCACTTTAGCATATTCTTTCATGAAGAGAAGCATAAGCTCTTCATAGTCTGTGTAGAGCAATAGTTTCTCATTTATAACGGTCTCATTTGAAAGTAATGGGGCTACTACTCAATGCTTTGTCTTTAAAAGGTTAAGGTACCTTACACAGATTTGAACTTCTCATTCTTGGGGAATCAGAGTCTTTCCAGACACAAAGATTGTCTTATCATTTCATCCTCCCTGTCTGCCTTTATCTGAAGTCACCAACTTCATACCGTGTTGCAGTGAAAATAATTGGTATGAAAACAAATATTATGTGAGTAAACAAACAAATTCCTAGCTCTGTGTTTGGATAAAGATAGTAATGTTGATAATGCTAGGTACAACAATGTAAGATATGCAGGTAGGGTTCCTAGGCTGAACCAGTGAATTATTAGCAGTATTAAAATGTGAACATAATTAAGCACCTTGCTGAATTACAGTTACTATGGCCACCAAGCAGGTAGTGCAGGTCTTGACTGAGAACACGAAAACGAACTCAGCTTTAACTATTATGTATGCATTTCAGCATCACGGTAAGATCTATGCAGCAGTGTATGGTGTGTGGGTACTAGATGGTGCTACTTTGTGGCTTCTGTGCAAAAACTGTTTTCCAATTCTCTAACCCCTAGTAACAAGTAAAAGTCACATTTTCTCTGTATTTAGAACTGAAAATGTGCATTCAAGCCATTATATAGTGACTACAAGTGTGTGCTATGTAAATAAGGACCACTGAGGGTAACTTTTAAATATGGACACACTAAACCATAAAATCACGGAATGGTTTGGGCTGGAA
>NW_010271678.1:0-26502 GCF_000690775.1 Eurypyga helias
AAGTGAAAAATAATAGAAAAAAAGTGTTTTGTCACTACCATGGATCTGTGGTAGTCCAGTGATGAATGGTGTTATAGATTCCACTACCTCCCCTCTCTGGTTAGGAAAGGCAGCTGTTACGGTTGCAGTCACGATGTTTTGGTTTAGAGCTTAAGTTAAAAGCTTTTATCTGCTGCAGTGTCTCATTCACAATGGTGACTATCAAATGAGTAGAGTAAAACAATTTACAGCGATGCTTCCCTCCCTTTTTTTCAGAAAAAATGGCTTAGCTTTAAGCAATCAAATGTTGCTGTGCAGTAAAGCAAAAGGGAATTTACTTTTGAGTAATGCAGCTTGACATAACTGTGGGTCACAGGTCAGAGAACTAATCTTTTCACATATCCATTCCAGCCACACCTGGACACTGTATGGGTACACACTGTCTTGAGGAATTTTTGCAGGGGACTAGGGGAGAATGGAAACTTGCAAGATTTATTGAGTTTATGAGGCTCTGGCCGAGATAAAGCAATCAGTAAATAGAAGTGTACTGATAGTGGACAGGGACAGAAATGATGTAGCAAGATCTGTATGTCAGTACAGGAGACGGAGATAAGGAAAAATATCTGATAGAGCTCAAGAAAACCTCTCTGATCAGGCTGGGGTACCTCACCCCTATTCTCATAACTTCTAGTTTTTAAAGTTGTATTCCCAGAGCTGTCCACCAAGGCAAGTTGCTCCAGAGAGAGAGTTGTTTCCATCTGCGGGTGAGGGGAAGTTTTTTATAAGATACTCCTCTGAGTGTGAAGCTAGCAATTGGATAGGATAGGATAGGATAGGATAGGATAGGATAGGATAGGATAGGATAGGATAGGATAGGATAGGATAGGATAGGATAGGATAGGATAGGATAGGATAGGATAGGAATTTCACTTAGAAGGGACCTAAAACAATGATCTAATCCAACTGCCTGACAAATTCAGGGCTGACTGAAAGTTAAGACAAATTTTTAACAGCATAAAAAAATCATTAAGGGCATTGCAATTAGGGGGTGATGCCTATATATGGATGTAGAATTTTCAACCTATTTCGGTTGCTGAAGAGCACAAATGCAGGTACAAGTTTCACTTAAGAAGTCTGCAGTGACCTCTCTGTATGTCTGTATAATTTTTAAAGAAGTCCTAACATATAAAGAGTAAGTTCTCACTTGTCTGGAGGGCTCCTACAAAGTGCTCCTGCATACTGCCCAAGCAGGGTCTTATATTGCAGTGGAGGTACATAATAGTGTCATCAATTAAAACTGGAGGAGTTAAGCAGAAAAGGAGGAGGCAGAGGCGAGCAGCATATGAGTTTCAAATTAAAGGGAAGATTTTTCAGCTGGACATTATGACTGATCTTGGGACTACATCTTTTAACAGCATGGCTGCATGCATGTGTGGAGCTTCCATCCATGTCTTTGGAGTCTGAAAGTTTAAGGCTATAACGTGCTTCTACATATTGTTCCTTCTGGCCAGTCTTGCTATATTACACGATTTTTATCTGTAGGAGGGCGGAAAGAAGGAGGTGCTGAAAAGCCCTAGGAAAGCAGAACATTTCTAAATTCTTCAATCTAGCCAAGTGATGGAAAATTCAGCAAAAAATAATGTAGTGTGATTTTTCAAGCTTTCAGAAAACTACTGACTAACCCAATAATTTCTAAAATTCATAAAAGAAATTCAGATCATGAGATATTTTTTTGAAAAAGAACATCTTTGAGTCTGCTTTGCACTCTGCTCACATAACTGTAATGGCTGCTGTTTCAAATTTTTTTTATTTTTTTTATACAAGAACTTGTCCTGGTTTTAGTAGGGACAGAGTTAATTTCCTTCACAGTAGCTGTTTGAGGCTGTGTTTTGGATTTGTACTGATAAGAGTATTGATAATGATGGCGGTTTAAGTTGTTGCTAAGGAGTGTTTGTACCAAGTCAAGGACATTTTCAGCTTCTGAGGCTGCACCTGCGTTCACAAATTTTTCTCTACAAAAAGCTGGGAGAGTTCACAGTCCCGAAAGATAAACCAAAGTGACCAAAGGGGTATTTCATAGAATCACAGAACGGTTTGGGTTGGAAGGGACCTTAAAGCCCACCCAGTCCCACCCCCTGCCATGGGCAGGGACACCTTCCACTAGACCAGGTTGCTCCAAGCCTCATTCAGCCTGGTCTTGGACACTTGGAATCAGTTGGGACTGGGTGGGGGGCCATTGCTAGATTTCCCAGTCATGCTATTACGTGTGGGACTCACTTGGACTGTGCTGCTATCTCTCTCAGACTCCAGTTTTCAGACTCTCAGGCTCTGGCTCTCACTACTCGGGAGCTGGCTGGGTGTGGTTAGCGGGTGGTGAGCAGTTGTATAATTTGTTTTATTTTCCATTATTTTCATTATATATTGGTAGTATTATTGGTATTATTAATATCACTATTTCATTCAGTTATATTCAACTTTTGAATTGTTCTTATCTCAACCCATGAGTTTCTTTGTCTTTTCCTCCAATTCTCCTCCTCCACTGGAGGAAGGGGCAGGTGAGTGAGTGGCTGTGTGGTACTTAGCTGCAGACTGGGATTAAACCATGACACCACTATAATTAATATTGAAAGTATTTCTGTTTGGGCTTTCTTTGGGTTTTTTTTGTTCATAATAAATGCAGTTGTTCTCTTAGCACCTGAATTCAGGTCTGTATGATAAGCACCATGTATTCTGAAAGCTGCCAACATAGAAAATCCTTTTCATAGGGAAATACATATCTGTTTCTTGGACTCAGAGACCTCTGGTAAATAGAAATACTGAACTTTCACGAAGTGTTATTGCCAAGTTCAATAATAAAATGTTAATAACCGTACTTCCCCTCCACTTGGCTGCATCCTAACATGTGCATCCTCAAGCTGGACTAACTGAGGACTTACTAAACTGGACTTACTGAGTTCCAGCTCAGTATGTCTTTGTATAGCCCAAGACATCCTTTGGCAAGAAACTCTGCATAAAGGGTTGCAGGCTGCTTGGTGCAGTTTTACATGAGCAGATTAACAGCCTTCCTGGTGGGTTTTTATTTCTCTGACCAGGTTTTTAGCCCAACACCTTTATTCTTGTCATCTTATGCATGTTCTAAAGGACATTTCTCACACATCTCAAGCAGCTTATGAGTCAGTATTTTAAAACTTGAAATTAGGTTCCTAAAACTCTCTCCAGGATATATAAATACTGTCACAGTTTTTGAAAGTGTTAAATATCCTGTAAATGTCACCAAACCAGAGTTTTAAGATTAAATTAACTTATGATATATAGCTACTTTCCAGAAGGCATTTCTCTGAAAATATATAGGGAAGGAATGAAAAATCAGGAGTCAGTAAACAAAAATAAAACTCTCAGTTGCTCAAATCTTCCACATCATCATTGCTTGTTCTGTTTTCGATGATTATGTATTGTTTTCTTTTCATCCAAACTAAAACTCACGTGAAGGCTCTGACAAGCAGTAAAAACAAATTTATGTTCTTTTCCCAATTTTTTTTACAGAAAGTTCTTCCCCTTTATAAATGTTTTTGACATTTGAATACAAAATTAATACAAAAAATGAATACAATGAATACATAAAAATGCCTAGAAGTGTTCAAAATGGGCATTGTAAATTAACAACACATGTCCCAGTGATTAAGTTTAAAAGAGGAGCTTTGGCCTCAAAGGTGTTTATGTGTTTTTCAATAATAAACGATTACTTTAATTTTTGCTTTTGGTTTTGGAAAATTTTGATGTCTTTTACAGCTCAATTCAGGAAATATCTGTACCTTGAACAACAATTCATAAACACATGCTTATTCCAGACATGGTTTTAAATCATATCTAAATGAACAGAAGCATGGTTTGGAAGCTTGTATTAAACATGGCTCCCGGAGAAGGTTCTGACCAAGGATGGATTTAAATAAACACTAAAGTAATGTGTTCACTTTGTCTCAGACCATGCATTGTAGGTGAGACTATCAATCACTTCTTCCAAGCTCTTGGACACGCGAGATGCACGACAAAAAAATTTAAATTTGCATATAAACTGATGTGAAATAGATAAAGCACCTCAGAATTAAAATGAGGTGAGTAACTATCCCTCATCAATCTCCTGTTTTATTTAGGTCCAAACAACGCTTCCTGGATATTTTTCCTGGTTTGGATTCCTTACCCCTGTCACCGACCACCACACCATTTCATCTTTGAAGTGAGATGCTCCAACTAGCCTGTGAGTAGAAGATAGAAAAAAAAACCCATGAAGATAAATAAACATGGCAGAACCCCAGTCATTAGAAAAAGCTGCTGTAGATAATTTGGGTTCTTTCAGAGTCAAGATGATGGATTTGGCTGTAAGACTATGCCGGGTTGAATGTGTTTTGATGTATTTATATATTCCCGTAAACCTCAATAACTTTTATCCCACAAAAAACAGAAGGGCAACTCTTTCATAACAATATTCTTGCTCTCATTTACAGCCTCTGTGCCTCTTGTTTTGTTGGATTCAGCCAAAAATGAACTAAAATGGGTATTGAAAATGTCTAGGGAATAATTGTGTTCAGAGAATGACTTTTAGTTTGCTATTTTGTACTGCTCAAGACAGGTGAGACAGGAGCAGAAAGTGTTCAGTATATCAGCCCACAGCCAGGGAAAAGACGATGCCAGGGTGCACCAAATTTCTGGATTGTGCAGTGACACATGTAGTTAAGAAGATGTATTCTTAGTAAAAAATATGGATAACACCTGCAGCAATTGTAACAAATTCCTTAGGTGATTGATGGTAACTGGAAAGAGCTGCCCAGAGTGGGCAGCACAAGGGCTGGTGTGTTGTTCTGTAACCTGGTGAAGTTCTTACACACCCTTCTAACAAACCCGTTTTGCTGAAGTCTTGGCCTGTGCTGCATGCACCAACAGGCATGGAAACAGGCCACCCCTGGAGAAACCAAGGTGTCTCACGTCTTAACTCCCACCTTTTAAAATCCTGCATGTTAGGTAGGCACCTAACATCAAATTCACCAAACACTGCATTTTATGTCAAACTCTGATCCTTTACATCAGGATACTTTTTTTCAGTCATGGATGCCCTTACAACAAAATAATATTAATTACCTCAAGAAAACCAGCTCTTACAGAAAAAACAAGTAAGATATAATAGAAAACTATGATCCTTTCATTTGAGTGTAATGTGACCACTGCCTAGTATACAGGTCCCGTTTCCGTGACAAGAGACATCTGAAAGGTAGGTAAAATTTTCCAATCAGCAGATTTGTTCCAGTCTCTCTAGATAAAGTACAGAGATACCAATTGATTTGTACAGAATTATTTGGTTTTTCTTTTAAAACATACAAATCAAAACTTTTCTGGAACAGAAAACCTCAAATGTAAATGTGTTCAGATATGTCTTGCTCACTTATGTTTCTCAAGATCATTTATTTGGTATATCACTTAGTGGTAGCAAGTACTTGTTGACTTTTTTTCTTTTTTGGTCCTTTTGCTTCAGAATAAAATTTTGAACCACGTTTTTTCTCAGATCACTAGCTTTATAGCTAACCCTTTGTTGGTTTCGAATGTTGGGTACATTTACGTGTGCAAGTAGGGTCTGAGTTCAAGCTGGGGTCAGCAGACCTTATCTGTACTCAGAAATGTGGGGTTTGCCTATGAATAGGATTATGGGAACAAAAATCCAGGTATAGGCCTGTATAACAGCCTATGCTGTGAGTAACTCTGCAAAGATGGGATCTGGTGGGGCTTCTCTTTGTGCGTATTTGCATGACTCAAACACTACAGATCATATTTGCAAAACCTTTTTTTTTTTCTTTTCCTCCGGAAAGCCATATCTGTCCTTGTCTTTATCTTCTGCGTCAATCTCTCCCTATACTGAGACAGTAAAGTTAAGACACAGGATGGCTTTGTCTGCAGGAGCACACTCAGACTAGTATTCCAGACTAATTTTCTGCTTGGGTTACTTTCCAAATTATAATTTGTGTTCTCATCATATCGTGGAAGAGTACATTTTAAATGAGCTTGCAATACACAGTGTAGAATACCAGCTTTATAGCACTGTTCATAACCTCGAATACCAGTTTTTAATTTGCCATAATGCAAATGCCATAATGATTACAAGTTTTCAACCCTGCGATCTATTTTTTTCTGTGCTATTTGAAAACTGAAGTCTTCAGGTTCGTTTTCCCACTCCATACGTAAGACAATTGGTACAAGATGTTGATCTACCTCTGGAAAATCATAGTTGTGTATGTTATGTATTGTGTTCCAAAACCTGGGAATTATATGGAAAGGGGAAGAAATTACATGAATTATGCCTTATTTAGCCTTCTTGTGCTTGGTAATATGTTTTAAATTGACTGTATGGGGTTTTTTACTGATAACCACAAAAAAGTTATTCATTCTCTAAATTAGTACTAGAAATATTTCCTGGTAAAGGACAACTAATTTTTAATGAATGATAGAAATATGATATCTGATTCTGGTGAGGCTAGGAGGTGCTAAGGTTTCAACTCTGAATTAACTCCCCTCTCCTGAGAAACTCTCTCATGCAAAAATTTCAGGGGCAACTCATTCTGTTCAGACAATTGAGACTGGAAAGACACTTTAAAAGACTGTATATGAAAACAAAAATGTTTTATATGGATCGCTATTACAAATGTAATTGAATATCTTTATTTTTACACCTTGCCTAGCCTGATTAACATTATGATAGTTTCTACCTATGGGTACATCATTGAACCAGGGTTTCATAGTAGGCTGGCCAATGTTGCCTACGTGGTGATGCTCACATGGAAGCTATTTCCTACCCCAAGGGTTCATATCCTGCTGTTAGCCTACACCAGGATAAATGGCAACCATCTCTCAGCTGCATTGAGGGTTCTAGCTGTGATGTTAGAGAGAAAAAGAGCCCAGTTTCTACATCTCCCTGACCCTGCTTTACGTCTGTTTGTCTGACCTTGTGTGCTTTGACCTGGTTAGTCCCCAGAGGGTGGTATTTAGTCCTCACCCTTTGTATCCATCTAGGCAAAATCTCAATGTAACCCTGGTGCATAATAGTTTTAGGTCATTAGTTGCAAGTGCAATTCACCATGAATGTATCAGCATGAGCATTTGCTGTCCCAGTGCAGCCATACTCATTTGAGGATTTTTGCATGAAAAGCAAGAGTATTTTAGAGCTGGATATGGATGTTTTGGGTTTTGTTATGAAAGATACGGATATTTTGGTCCTCTGTGTGCCCTGAGAATTGCTTTATCCCTCATGGACATGACAGAGGTTCTCCCCTCTTTGTACAGGGCTCAGGAGAAGAATAGTGGAACACCTTCCCAGCCTACCCACTTTGGAAAACAACACAAAGGACGCACAACCAGTGCTGGGATCCTGATGCTGTCCAAAGTGAAAAAAGACAGTTGCCCCTTTGTATCTCAGTAATCACAGGCTATTTCCCCTCATCCAGGCTGCCAAAACCCATGCAGGTGATGTTAGGAATGAACTTGTCTAATGGAGAGCATCCCACCCCGAGGCATGGCAGGAGAGGGGTATGCACAGGTCCCCGGGAAAGTGTAGCTCAGCGCTTCAATCATCTCACCAGTCTTGAGCAGCTGAGCGGTGGAAATCACTTTGACGTATATCTCTCAGCAGGTTTTTTGTCTGAAATAAATGGTGCATAAAGGAAATGCAAAATTGTTTGGTGGACAGGATTATCTATGTGTTTACTGCCCTCAGCACTTTTGTCTTTTGACTGTGTAGTTCCCACTGACGTGAATAGCTGTGCATGAAGCTAAAGCTCGTGAACATGAGCTGGGTGTAAGAGAGCTCTCCCTTCAAAACTGTGACAGTTTTGCACTTGTGGTTGCAAGAAATGTCAAGTTAGAAGACTTACGAGTAGTAGAATCTAACTATTTTTCATTTCCAAGGTTCCCTGTTCAATGTTAACCGAAATGTGAGCTTTCTGTAATTCTGCATCATCACTCCCCTCAAAGTATTATTTTCATTTCCACTTGTTGTTTTATATATGCACCCTCGAACACACACATGAACACAGCTGTGCAACTCATGTTTTGGGGTTTTTTATTCCATCTCTTCAGGTCTATCTTGGTATGTATTATTCTGTTGCCATAACATGCTGATGATATACAATATTTGTATAAACATTCAAATCAATGTTTATCACATCAGAGCACTATCATTCAAAAGGAAAGCACAGATCAATAATCCATTAAGCAAGAGAGAAATTAATGATTTGAAATTGCTGTTCTTCCTTTTAATACTTTTAAAAGAAATTGCTTTGTTTAAATGAAGTTTGATCACTTCTTAGACTAAATGAGTCTGATTTAAAGAATCTGATGGTAGTCAACACAGTATTCACCATGGGATAAATAACAAAAAAGCAAAATTAGCATAGAGAGTTTTCAGTTTGCCAAAACTTCCGATTCATTAAAAATAGTCCATGATATGGCTTTCCAAGTTGATTTTTTTTTTTTTTTAATGTAAATAAAATGACTAATTTCAGTTTGGAAACATTAGTTTTCAAAAAGCTTGAGTCATAAAATATTAATAGAGTTCCTTTGAAAAAGAGATTTTTGCTCCTTAAAAAAGGGATATATTCAATCTAGGAAATATTAGGAAATGTAGCTCTTCTGAAAAAAATGCAGAATATTAGTTTTGGGTTTGTGTTTTTGACTGAAACAACCAGAGGAATAGGCCTAGGTCTGTGACAGCTAATCAGCTAGGTCTTTTTTTTTTCACTGATAACCAACATTCATTCACTTCACTGTAGTTGCAGAAGCAGAAAAAAATCACTCTCTGATATCACGTGTAAGCTGAAACACAAGGAAGAGCAAGCATTTCTTTTTCTGCACCCGTCCAAGACCATGACATAACGAGGTGATCTCCTGCATTGGAAGATGGGCTAAATGAATGGGTCTGTGGAATTTAAATGCACCTTTAACCCTGCTCATTTCCTAATTCATGAGCAATATAGTGGTCATTGCTGATGACACAGGGAATTCCTTGTGGTTTTAAAATACGACAGACTATCCACCAGGAACCGCAGAACATTAGCTGTTGCTTTCACTGGGGATGAGTGTCCTCTATTGATTGTTTTTCATTGCCTGAGCTCAATAAGGCTTTTATTTATGATGACATAGTTTATGATTGCTTATTTATCTGCTGAGTGTAAAATGAGCTTAGAATCAAATTGCCGTATTTACCAAAAGGATGTCTGGATTCTTGAAGAAGCAATTTTACTCCCAGGCATATACCAAAATTAGATAGAGCAGAATAAAATACCCAAAATTGGCCTTGAAATGTCCTGATCTCTTTTCTTAGATACCCCCACTGCTGAGGTGATGGCTTCTTCTCTGCTCAACTTTTCATCCATTCTGGTGGCCCTGTAAGAAATCTCATCTTCAAAAGAGAAGTCACAGTAGAGGCTGAAATCAACACAGCTCCTAGGGTTATTTGCTTGAAAGCTCATAGGTTATCTAGACAGGATTAAAGAAGTGATTAAGCAAGTCGCGCTCTACAACTCCCTGAAAGGAGGGTTCAGAGAGGTGGGGGTTGGTCTCTTCTCCCAAGTGACACATGGCAGGCAAGAAAAAATGGCCCCAAGTTACACCAGGGGAGGTTTAGATTGGAAATTAGGGAAAATATCTTCCCAGAAAGGGCTGTCAGGCATTATGGGCTGCCCAGGGAGGTGGTGGAATCAGCATCCACGGAGGGATTTGAAAGGTGTGGAAATGTGGTGTTTAGGGACATGGTTTGTGGTCGACTTGGCAGACCTAGGTTAACAGTTGGACTTGGTATTCTTAAAGGTCTTTTCAAGCCTAAAATGTTCTATAGTTTTATGGTTTTAAGTGCAGAGGAGAAAAATCCAGAAAGACTGATAAAGACAAAGATATGCAGTGTGGGTGAAGGAGTTCCAAAGCCACACCATGAAGATCATGCTGGGGAAGGATGACTTTATGCTTCCCCTGTTATAACCTTCCCTAGGGCTTTGCCTTCAGGGACTGTCAGGTATGAGATATTAAGCTGGATGGACTTTTAGTACAATGATTTTCTTGTTTCTGATAAGAAAGGGAAGTTCTTATCTGAGTATTCACATAAACAGAATAAAAGTGGACTTATATTGTGCCAACATTTGCTGAGTGATTGTGCAATTATGATGGTCATTGGTAGTTCATATAAATGGATGCAACAAAAGACAATATCACTGCTTATATGGGTAACCTCTTTACGGGACTCTAGATAAGATCTAGGCAACTGCCTTATAAATTAAGCAATTGGTAATAACTAAAATTGGAAAAAAACTTTTAATTTTCTGATTCATATCTTTCTTCAGTTGCAACAAGGTGCAATTGAATTTTGGCTGTAGCTTTCATATTATTTGTCCAATAGAGCCTTCTCCATTGCTTTTGATTGACACAATGTTATTGCATTTTTACAGACTTTTACAATAGTTTTTACAACATTTAAGGTGCATAAGTTAAATAGAAAAGTAACATTGTAACATTTCAAGATGGAAGGAGGTCATAAAGATTCAGAGCAGGTATAATTTACAATAACAGGAAATTACAAATTAAGGATCACTCCCTTGCCCCCATGACTAGTTAGTCCCTCTGTACATGTTTTCTGAATATGTCAGGAAAACATAAAATGTTTGCATACCGTAAAAAGTTAATGGATGACAGAGTTGGCAAATACCTTAGGATTATTATTAGGATTATTTTAGATATGATTGGGCTGAAATTCAGCTGAAAACAAGTACCTATACATGATTTTTGAGTTGTAAAAATGTTAATTATTTGAAGAACTGAGTTTGGTCTAAGTCAAGCAGAGCCAATAAAAAAAGATGTGGAGTTTTAAGCACATGTAAGGAACATAAACATAATCTTGAAAACAGTCAAACACGTTGCCTGAAAGCTCTCTGTACGTCAGTTGTTTCAGGCAAGCTGTTTGGATTCAATAGAGCCTGTGCATAGCCTCTATTAAAGCGTACTTATGTGTAAAACTTCAAAGCACATACTTGCCAAGATTTTCTTTCCTTTTACTGTCTATGTACCTATACGCACTCTCCAAGTCCTACTTGTAACTGTGCCTTTTGTTCAATGAATTCCATTAAAACTGTGCATTTTAGGAGTCTCTCATCCTGCTTTTGGGGATGTCATAGATATATATTTTTTATGTTGATGACTTTCTAACTGATGATCTTCCATAAAAGAACTTTTTAATAACTATTGCTCATTATTTCACGGTGCTCACAACGTCATCTTTTGATGTCTGTGTTTCCCATATATAACATATAAGAACTATATTACATGATCTCTCTGAGTTCAGTTGGCCAATAACTGTAAGATTATTTTGGCGTTAAAGTAAGCTAATATAATTTTGCTGAATTGTTATATTTCTGAAGCAAAAATTGTGACTTTCTTATCAAATAAGGAGCTTTTGTGAGAATGTCTCATTTCACAAAGAGATCAAAGAAGAAGATTTTGTAATCAGAAATCTAAAGGTTTGGGTTTGTTTGGGTTTTTTTTTCCCTATAAACCCACTACAGTTTCACTAATATTAGCAATCACATCGATCAAGTCTACCTAATGTACAGGTGAAAAAGGGTCAGTCTTAATATAGAACAGTCTTTCAATATCACCTGAATAAATATAGTTAGTTTCTTCAACTAGTCCCTCAGTTTTCACCTTATCTTGAGAAAGAGGGATAGCTTTAAAAATTATTCATATCATAGAATCATAGAATGGTTTGGGTTGGAAGGGACCTTAAAGATTATCTTGTTCCAACCCCCCTGCCATGGGCAGGGACACCTTGCACTAGACCAAGTCAAAACCTCGTCCAGCCTGGTCTTGGACACTTCCAGGGATGGGGCATCCGCAGCTTCTCTGGGCAACCTGTTCCAGTGCTTCACCACCCTCCCCAGGAAGAACTTCTTCCTGATATCTAATCTAAACCTCCCCACTTTCAATTCAAACCCATTACCTCATGTCCTTTCACTACAGGCCCTTGCAAAAAGTCCCCCCCAGCTTCCTTGTAGCCCCTTCAGGTACTGGAAGGTGTTATAAGGTCTCCCCAGAGCCTCCTCTTCTCCAGACTGAACAAGCCCAACTCTCTCAGCCTTTCATCATAACAGAGGTGCTCCAGCCCTCTGATCATATTCGTGGCCTCCTCTGGACTTGCTCCAATCGGTCTGTATCCTTCTGATATTGAGGGTTTCACAGCTGGACGGAGTACTCCAAGTGGGATCTCATGAGAGCAGAGGGAAGAGTCACCTCCGTCGACCTGCTGGCCACACTTATAATCCAAAATTAACCTTGTGATGTTGGTGAACCTTATTTTTCTTCATTAGCCACAAGAAGGACCTAGGATGACAGCTCATATCCAGGTGAGGTGAACTTTTTGCTGAGACCAGCATAGCCCTTATCACAACAGGTCGCTCTGTAACACACAGACTTTAAATGTTCCCCAAGGAATTTCTCCTTCGGAAATGTCCCCAAGTGGCCAAGTGTACATCAGTCTCACCAAGCTAGGGTAAAGGAGGCTGTCCAAAGTCATCCTAAGACCTAAGATTTACAGTTTCCAAAATAAACTCACAGAGGAAAAAGCCTGTGATGTGCTGATACGAAACCCCCATGGGAAAGAACATCACTTTGGCCAAAGGGAGCATATAACAAAAATCTACATCCCCATCAAATGTGCCACATCTTATATCCAGTAGTAAATAAGGTGACTTGGGAGGACAATTCAGCTATATATATACTCTGCCAGGTATACAGTGTTTTCATTGCATGTAGACAGACCAGTCAAAAAGTAGAAATAATAATGAAATGAAGATTTCAGTTGTCTATTAAACTCTGTAGAGCTTTCCCACAAAATGCAGCAAAGACTTCTCTTCAAAACAAGGCATTTTGCCAATTAAACATTATTGTGTTGTCTTTACACATGGGACTTGCTACAGTTGTTGTGGCCACCGAACTTTCTCTCAGGCATCAGTCCACATCTTATTATGATGAAAAATCCTCATCAGTAATCCCATTACATTGTTCTTGGTCACAGGATAAATTCATCAATGGATGAATTTACCCTGTTTAATCTCATTAGTTTAGAATATTTCTTTTCTAGATATCCTTATCATAATCTTATCATCACAAACCTTGGGAAGTTTGACCCCATGCTGCCATGCATGTGTTGTCAAAATTTCAATTCTTACAATAGTATCTGAACTGCCAGCTGATATTGGACAAGCCTGAACTTCAACAGTGACTTTTTTGAGAAAAAAAAAAAAAACTTCTGCATTTAATTTTCTCTTTCTGCAGGTTTTCAAAAGTACAGTAATGCTTTCTGAAGCCTGAGTTCTTTTTTTCTCTAGCTAGTCTTTAAAAGGTAGGTAAAGGAGGAAATGCTGCTTAATGTTGCACACCCTTTATAAATGCAGCTAGCAGACCCAGTTGTTGGAGCATGTGACTTCATGTGAAGAAGTTAAAATTCAGTTTTACCTGAAGGGATTCAAAATAAGACCTCATAGCTCCTACAGAAAGCCCAACAGACACCAGATCATACTGCAGTAAATTTGCCTCTTTTTTTTACCTAAAACCAATGAAGATGATGAGAAAATAATTTTTTTTATTTTTTTTTTTTTAAGTCCGCAAAGGCTATCAGTGGACTGCTGAGTTCTCAAACCTAGCATGGAGGATGCTTGCTTTGGAAAAAAGAGATCTGTGTGTTCAAGCGGTTTCGCATTTTTTTCTGACTTTACATGTACATTCTGCTGCCTCTCTGCCTTAGATCCTTTGGAATATCAAAATAACATGAGGCACCAATGAATATGTGGACTTACTTTTCTGCTCCTCTGAGGTCTCATAAGGTTATTCATGAGTATATGTATGACCACAGCCTGCTTCTGAATCTATTTTCAGATCCCTTGTATTCCCTAAATGAAGCTTTTCTGAATGTTTGTCTGCCATTCATGATTCAAGATTGGCCATTATAATTTAGACATCCAGTCACTAGTTACCGTAGTTAACTGACCATTCTGGGGACATGAGCAATGCCATATGACTGAAGTAAAACATGGTGCATAATTAACATTGCATGGTGAGAAGGCACCATTCATGAACACCTCATAGTCCAGAAACAGTTTGCCAAAGATGCTTAGTGAATGTTTATGAATAAATCAATTTTCAAAAATCAATACTAGCTTGCGAACAATTTCTGGGAATAAAAGGGTCTACACAACATCTTAATAACAACAATTCAGATAGATCTGTGGAGAAAAACTCTCCTTTGAGTTAAGAACCCGCCTGAATAAACATGCAAATCATTCATGAGCTCTGTCACCCCCAGCAATAATCTGACCATAAGCTACTTATGCAGCTGTATAAGAAAATCTTGTGGTTTACTGTTTAGTGCTGTTGCACAGACCATTTGCCATACACTTTCAGGACTCCTAAGGTTTTGTGAAGTCCAAGGAATACTACTACAGAATCATTGCATTACTAATTGTGATCTCCAAATCCTCATGGTTTAGACAGCTTTTGCTTCCACTCCTGTTAAGCCAGTCAATTCAAATATCAAATATTAACATACAGTTTTGTGATATATTCTTCCATGCCTTACATTTCTCTTTTTATTTCCTCTGCCATGCTTCCTTTTTTTCCCCTTCTTCTTTTTCCTAGTCATGGTCCAAAATCCTTCAACTATAGTCCACAGCTTCTTATGAAATAATGTTCTTCACAGTCCTACCTTGTTTCCTTTTATCATATGCCACGTCTCAGTAAGAAATTCATATTATTTCTTCATAACTCGCTTAAATGTTTATAGAAAAATCTTCCTCTCTTCTCGTATCAAATTTAGCAAGTTCCAGAAAATCAATGCATAGGCCATGCACCACTAAAAATCTTAATTCTATTTAACATGGAGAACTGATGTTGTCCATATGCCTTTGGTGACCAATCAGTAACTCTCCAGTGTTACACAATAACTTTACATCAGGCAGATGTTGGTCAAAACAGGGCAAAGGGTCAGCACTCCAAAAAGCTGTCAAATCCTTATCCAGCTACAGTTGTGTCCAAGAACTTTGTCCAAGAATTAAGAATGAACCACACGCATGAAGTCTCAGTTGCATGCATGAATACAGGTCAGCCGTCAGTGTACATGAAATAGAGCTTTTGGGAAAACAAGTTATGTAGAAATGATTAAATCTCCGTGTGGCAAGAAAAACTTCTTTCCTTCCAATAAGTGAATGCATTTCCAACAATTATGTTGTGGACAAGGAGGTATCTCTAATTTGCCATGCTCAAGTTCATTTGCATTTCTGAAGTCCTGAGGAATCCTCCTGAATGAGGAGAGTTTTGAATTTAAATCTCAAGGAAGAGTTAAGTCTGTTAGGGCGTATATCTCCAGATCCGGATCCTCTTCCACAAGGGAAACTGTACATACTTTGATTGAGAATGGAAGCTGAAAAAGAAGGACCAAAGATGTGGACAATTGTCAACTGAGTCTTGTGTGTCTGAATCAAATGTTAAAAATGTGCATTAATAAATATGCCTTTTTCCTTTATTTCTGTTAAGGGTGATTTGGAGATATCTAGTGAATAAAAGAGTTCTGTTCGTACAGAAGAGATCTGTAATTGTAACAAGGGGCTATTCTCCCATTATCCAGCACCTTAAGACACATTTCAAGGGTATTCAGAAAACAGTTGGGTTGCTCCTCCAGTGTTTCCAGAAATTGGGAACACAGCATGTCATTGCAAAACAAATACCTCCAGTGGCTCTCTGTCATACTGCAGGACAGTAGGGAAAATATTGTGTCTTTGGGGACCTTCTGTGATTTGGTAACAGGAGGCGAAGTGCTATCTTGGCCACTGGATATGATCTGAAAGTGTAACAAAAATGAAAATTGCTGTAGTCATATGAGCCATGCACTAGACAACAGAGATGGACAACATCAGTACATTTTTAGGTTTAACATAATCCCTATATGAATATATATTTGGCATTATTTAACATAATCCTCATATTAACAAATAGAGATTTAACACCCCTACAAAGAGCTGACCCTTGCAGTTGAAAGAGAAGCCACATGAAACAAATGAAGACTTGTGTAAATTCTCTTACCCTGGGGGGGGGAGAGGGGGAATCAAAATTTTTGGGTGGTCATTGGTTAATTAGCTACATTAATTACACTTCCGCTAAGCAAAAACAGATCAGTCAGGATTTAGGCTGAAATAGAGTGGTGTTCAATAAATGTACTCTTGAACCCCTGCAGCAGTCTGATGCATTCCTGGAAGCTGTTTATCCTGTAAAAAGCAGGAGTATAACTTGTTCTCAGGAACAAGTCCAGCAAAGATTAAAGGAGTAATTAAAGACCAAAACTTTATGCTATATACTATAAAAACCTCTTAACAATGTTGGCTATAGTGAAGGTTTATATTATAAATAGACTGAAATTCTAGGTTGGCTTTCCAAGCACTCTATTTTCAGATATATTGCTGAACTGAGAGTTTTCATTGGATAATTAGTTGTGGTAGAACAAATTTCTGCACCTTAGGTTGATTTAGTCCTTGGAGTCTCTGTATGAGTTTCTGAAAACAGAAAGTATGTGTATAATTGCTCAGCAATTTGACTGGAGAGTTGTAAGGAACTACAAGTTAATACCTGTTAAGTGTGTTTGAAAATCCCTGTGTGTAGGTAAGCTGAACAGATCAGTACACACGAGAAAATGGCATATTTGTTCGTCTGTTCACTCATGCAGGACAGACCACCATGCAAACAACATGAACCCGTAAGGGGAGAAGCATTTCCCTGTTGTTCTGCTGCTAGCTGGCAACTTTGGGTCAAGAAATGTGTCTGTGTTGTGCCAGGACTCCTCAGGGTATAACATAAGGTTTATGTCCTGTCCGTGTGGTCTGCTGAGATGGGGAAACATGAAGCGACATCTCACATCCAGACCGATGCACTTGCTTTCCAGTATCCATTTCAGCGGAGGCATGAATTGGCTACAATCTCCACTAAACAGGGAATTTTCCTTGTTTAACTTTCAGGAAAAGAAGTCATTTGTTTATTTTGTGGCTTTAAAAATAGTATACACCTACATGAGCAAGTACTTCAACCTTCCCACCAACCTTGTATGGGCACAGGCACATGGCTGTGGCACCATCTGCATTCTGTGCACAAACATGGATTGCAGAGGAAACACTTGCAGCGTGTGAGATTCACCATGGGTGCGAAGCTTGGCATGGTCAGTGCCTTTGTTTGCAATCCCTCAAAATCAGGAAGGGAGAGGGAAAGGAAATGTGTCTTTTATTACAAAGGCACAACTGGGGGCAGTGCCGTAAAGTAGAATAAAAAGTAACAATAGTGCCAAAGTGGAAGTCCTCCATTTGAGAGTCTGGTGTACAAAATACTTGATATAAACATTTACCTTTTTGCATGCATCTTTACAAAGCCATGTCATCATGAAATCTGACATTATTCATTCATCTTGTCTGATTTAATTTCACTATTTCAGGGTTTACAACGCAAGATTTCTTCTTCTTTATTTTTTTTTTTTTTTTTAATGTAGGAGGTCAGACTACAGAATATTGAACTCTTTTGGCCCTAAACTGTAGGACAGAGCATATTGTATATACGTGTAGTGTCTTCTGTGATGCAAAAGGGTGTCTTTTAAGACAAAACAGATGCAAAGCCTTATCTCTGTCACTTAACAACATATTTAGAAAAAGTATTGGTTTGTTAATTTAGGAGTAAAAACGGTGTTTTCTAAATAGTAATTATCCGTAAGGAGACAGACAGTGCTGTTGGACTATGTACAGTAAAATCACTGTTAATAATGGGAAGCATCTTGTAACTGAGAAGAATGCTCATTGGGAACTGCAATGACTGGTGACCAGCTTATTCCATAAATATTGATAAATTATGTAAAAGGTCACTGCTCAATCCCAGTTAGATTAAAAGTATGATCCCAGCACAGAAGCAGTGATAACTAGTGCTCTGGGACCATCAAATCCTGGAACCAGTTGTTACTGAGGAGGTTTTGCGCCTTTCCAGATGACTCATTTTAATGTATTTATGTAATTTTATTTTAGAAGAGTGAAAAATAGCTGGAAAGTCATCCTCGATCAAGAATAACGTGTCTGAAATGACCAAGGTGAGAGGAGGAAGCAGGGCCAATTTAAAAGTTCACACAGGAGTTCATGTACTCATTTTCCTATCAGCTACGTGGAGCATTGTGGGAGGCATGTGAATGCGGGAGGGTGAGGTAGCCCCTAGCAAACACCCCAGCATGCTTCTTGTTCTCTCAGATTCAGTGTAGGAAACTTGCCTGTACAACTATTTCTTTTGGCTCGAGGCTCTGCAGCTCTGAAACTTCTTATGAAGAGAGAAAAAAAAAAAAAAAAGAAAAGAAAAAGAAGAGAAAGAAAATATCCCTGAAGGCCTAGTCCCATGATTTGAAAGCCAATTTTTAACAGCACACATAACTTCCAAGATTAGATGCCCCGAAGCAGAGTTCAGAAAGTTTGTTTTTGTGCTCCACAGGAAATGTTTGGAAGTTCCATGAAAGCGTGTGTGGCGAGTCCTGGTGAGGGGTTGTTGGGGCAAACCCCAAAATACTGAAATGCAAATGGGGTAATGCTTTAAAAAAATTCAGTCAGGCATCTGCCTTGGAGGAGAAACACGTTTCAGGTCTGAGAGGTTCCAGAGTTTGTCCCATCATTTTAATCATGGAAAGGCTTCAAAAGACAGACCCCTTGCAGTGATATTGTGCCTCTTGCAGATCTCTTTTACAGCTGTTTGGGCCAATGTGAGTCAATTCAGTTAATGAAGCTTCTCCTGATTTACATCATGATAAGTACAGTTGGAAGGAATCAGGGAGAGTAATTCTGGCAAAAGCAGTTTCACATGATACTCCATTAACCTACATTCACACAAAGATGTTGTCCCTTTCTTTTCTCCCTTTAATTTCTATTATGTTCAGTTCTGAATTATGAGGCTGGAAGTTGGTTCATTCCTGTCTTCGCACTTAAGATAAATAACATAACAGATGTGTCACTGTGAAGCCCTACATGGATAGCTATTTTTCTCCCACTGAATTGCAACTTGGAAACAATGTTAGATGACAGTTGTGGACATCGAAAATTGCTTGAAATGCGAGGGGAATATTAAATTCTGAATTCAGTCCAGCCTTTAATAATGTGCCAGCCTTTGTCATCAGTTACTTAACAATAGATATGCATTCTACTAGAGAAAAATACCCCGTGGTATTATCTCAATATACATGTATTGCAAATTATCATATGGCATTACAGAGCAATTACACATGGGTACAACATGGCCCCTTGTATTCTTTCGGGTGTTTGTCTGCTGGAGTTTTCTTTGTCTAATAAAACACAATTTGGCAACCAGGGAAGAAGATGGGTTGCAAGACACCCTCCACTTTACAGGTGATTGTTATTATTACTCATACAGTGCTATTGTGTTTGGGGTTTTTTGTTTGGGTTTTTTGTTTTCTGTGAGGTTTTTTGGGGGGTTAGTTTTAGGAGTTTTTATTAATCTGTATTATGATATGGCTGGGCGTCACGATTCCTTTGTGATGGATGCTGCAAAATTCTCCCACAACAGTTGTGTGTCTCGATGGGGTTTCTCCTTGCATATAAATATATGACCAACAAGTCACAAAAGATGGGAAGAACACAAACTTTGAGAAGTACTAGTATCAGTGGATTATAACTAGTTTATGGTAAGCGTCACAAATGGAAATACGACATCTCTGTGTATATATGAAAAGGCCAAAAGAAAGATGTGACGTAAAGATTCAAGAGAGGTAAGAATGCTTAAAGGGACTTAGAGGAGTAGTAATGCATGTGCTAGACCAAATTGTTTAAATATCATTTCAATAACATCTACCTCCATAGGAGAGTTTCACCATTTAACCACATGCAGAAAGTCTCTCTTGACAAGTACATGTGTCTTAATTCCTCAGGTCCCCAGCAAACTGGGTTATCTAGCTTTCTGAGAGACAACAGCCCCATAGACAGAAGAATTTCTCTAGGTTAAAAAAAAAAAAAAACTGGAAGATTTTGGAAGCCGTTCTACACCAGGAGGCTTACTGTTGACTTCAAAAGCCAAAAAAAAAAAAAAATAAAAAAATTGTCTACGTTTTATAGCCAGCGCATTACTTTACCTGTACTGCAGTTTTCTTAAAATATTGAAACAATGACTTTCTAATGTTGAACTTATATTTTATAATTCATGCTGCTTGATTACTTTTTGTACCTCATTCAGTGTGAACAATGAGAAGAAGGCACGTCAATTCTATGTTTGTTTCTATTGATTGCTATTATTTATTCATTAGCTCGTTTATTTGTGCCATGCCGGCAATATGCATGATGCTATACAGACGGAAAAGAAAGCATTGACAATCAACATGCAAATGCAGAAAGGAAGCTGATATTCAACACGAGTGACCTGACTAATGATAGTTGTGCTAACTGCAGTATTTTTAAGAATTCTGGGGTTTGGCCATTTTTTCCCATCCTTTTTCTTACTGACATTAGTGAGACTCAGCTGGCGTTTCTGCGTTGATACCGATATGACAGTGACAATCTCAGGGAAACTGGGGAGTCATATGGTTTAATAGGGGTATTATGATGAAAAAAAGGTTTGATGTGCTGGAAAAGGGAAGCAAATACAGAATTTTCTCAGTCTCTTGAGGACTAGTAAAACAAGCAAGCAGTACAATGAATGTAAAATTTTATAGAACTATAATAAATATTTAATATTTAGTCACAGGGAGTACCTTAAAGTCCTGTTTGTGAGTCACCGCTGTCATACCTAGATCTTTGGGAATAAGTTCTTACTGTTTGCTTCATCCACAGCACAAAATGTGATTAAATAAAATGCCGTGATGTTGCTTTAATCAGTATAGAAATTTGACTTATTATTTTTATTATTATTAATATAAATAGATCGCTTTTAACATACTTTTAACATTTGGAAGGGAACACTAAAATCA
Organism: Eurypyga helias; assembly: GCF_000690775.1. NCBI lineage: Eukaryota > Metazoa > Chordata > Aves > Eurypygiformes > Eurypygidae > Eurypyga > Eurypyga helias. The sequence continues at coordinate 21,029 of NW_010271678.1, forward strand.
CCAGAGGACTGGGTTCACAAACCTGTCATTGCACAACCCTTCCGGATTCCACAGTCGATTATTTAAGACATAATTTTCTAATGGTGATGGAGACTTCAGTTCAAGCACATAGTCTCAAGCAATGAGGAAATTTAAGATGCAATCTCCATCTTCCCAGATGATTATCCTACTCATTTGGTCTGACATGGAAAAGTACAAATTTCTCTGACGCTTCTTTCTTAGACATTATCAATGGCATCTCAATTCCTTTGGCAGTCTATGTCAAATTTAAAATATTGTACTCAGTAATCTGTATTTTGGGCATTGCCAATTGTCTTTCAACACTGCTTCTCAACTAACTCACTAAGTATAACACAGATATTAAAAATTTCAAGCTGAAATGCTGCCTTCAGGAAATAAATCCTTTCCTTAAGGGGAACGACTGACCGTGCTGTACTCTAGACTCAGCCCTGCAATGATGTATGTCTATACCTAATTTTGCTCCAGGGGTAGTTATGCTGAAGTCAGTGAGACTGCTCAGAGTACAGAAAATTAAGCACGTATATAAAATTTTGTGGAATTTAGCTGGAAGAAGGATTCTGCCATTAAAAGTCAATACAAGGAGCTGAGCAGTATGAGAAGGCATCTGTCAAGCACGTTAAGTCATAGAGCATCCATTAGTCTAGCCATTAAACTATAGATATTTCTTGTGTTGCTTCTGAGAGCCACAGCAGAAGTAGTCCTTAAAGGAGGTGAAGTCCTTGAGACATAGTGAAGAGAGCCTACACTGCTGGAGAGGTTGAGTGGTTGATGTCTGGGAACTATTGCTTGGGCTTTGTGCCCCAGAAAGCATGGAGGGCTTGACATCTATAACCTCACAACTTTGCTAAGATTTCTAGATGTCTTCTGAAGGGCATGCTTGAGAAAATATCAGTGATCACATAGGTATTAAGAATACATGAAATAAATGAAAATAAAACTATTTATAGTGCTTAATTCTGCAGATTATTTTTATGATACTTTTGACTGAACAGCATAGGGCCTAAGTCTGGAAGCAAACTCCTTGTCCAGGAAAAATGATGCCCTCTGTTCCCTTCAGTCATGACCATCCACAAACCCATCCTCTATGTATCAAAGAAAGAATTGAGAGAATATTAATAAGGTTTGATGTTTGGGTTTTTTTCCTACTCCTGAACTTCCAAATCAAAAGTATATGACTGTTTCTCACTTTAAAAAAAAAAAAAAAAAAGTTCTTCCATACTTCACTCCATTATGATTTTGGTCCTTAGAGAAAAGGATCATGGAACATTCAAACAAAGGTTAATTTTGAGGTTAGGAAATTATTGCAGATCTAAGGTGGCTACAGATCGGCTGCTTCTCCCACACACATTTTTTCTATGACCACTCAAATCACCTGCACCCAACTCTTCATAAGATTTCCCTTGAAATCTAAGTGATTTTAAGTATCAGAATTGTTTTGAGGATCTGGGTTTCAGTCTGTTCGAGGTTTTGTTTTCTACAGATAAACATAGAGAGAATACTTCTTCAATACTCTTTAGAGGTGGTGTCAGATTAGAAAAGTGTATACTTAATGACTGTAAGAAGCTTAGGGTAGGAAATAGCAATAGAGATGGTAAAAATCCTTTATATATCTAAAAAAAATGAAACCTTCACTTGATTATTTGCATATAGCTGGAACAAACTTCACATTTAGTTGCACAGACATCTTCACAAAATATTTGATCACTTGTCCATTAAAAATACTGTTAACAATATGGTTAAATTACTATGTAGTATTTGTTTCATAATGTATTGAACGGAGTGAAGGGCAAAGATGGAAATCCATAATGTGAAATCAATTCCGTTCAAAGCCAGTAAGCCCAAATGGCATTAGGAGATTTGAATTATTTCCCTCTGCCCCCTACCATCCTATTTTTTATTAAATAGAAATCAAACTGAGGCTTTATAGAATCTTTTGGGAATAAAAATGATCTGATGATTTTTCTTAGTAAACAGTAACACATAAAAATTTGATTTCTGGCTGAGTCTTGTGTTTGGCAGGGATGTTGTTTGTCAGGAAGCACTGCTTGCAGACTGATTCATTATAAACTTTGATTTCACAGGTAAGAAATTAAATCAATATGTTTCCCACAAAACCAACTTTCCGTGCTTTGGGGATGAACCAGCTGATGGGAGGGGGTTGTCGGGGAAGGATGGTGAAGGAAAGAAACCATTGCAAACAGATGTGTGTTTGTAGAGAAAAGCTTTGATTTTTAACTGGTGGTTGTGTGGTTTATCTCAAAGCACTTATATAGGGCTTTGTATAAGAACAGTACAATTAGAGTTGATAAACATCACCTCCCCAAGAAACAAGAAGCAAAGTACAGAGGTGATGCAAAACCTGATTTTCTAAAATATATCTGTGGTAAATCCATAGAACCTGTTGTACCTGCAGTGATGTTACCTCAGCAATGGATACATAACCCACGGCAAGCGTTAATTGGCTGCAGACTGATGGTGAAGTATGCTCAAAGTAGTCAGCTTTGAGTATAGATAACAGGTAATAAAGCCTCTATAAAACCTCTAAATAAGTTCTCCTCTTGAAGTTCTAAACCACATCTTCATTCTTGACTTACTGATTTCAATTAATGTATGCATTGTTATTAACTGCGAGCTCGTTGCCATGGCTCACCTAACATATGGCTGCATTTCAAGACCAGAGTGCCCTCTCTACCAGTTCTCTCTTTTGCATACGTGCCCATAACTGCATAGATGCTTTTTAAGAAAGGTTGAAGTATTGCCTGTATTTGTTGGAAGGGAACATAAAACATGGGAACACAAACTGAAAAAAAAAGCAATAAAATAAGCCTTCAGGCATCTCTGAACATCAGTCTCGCCTTCTCAAGAGATCAGTAGGTGTGGTGATATGATGTGCTATTTATGGGCATGAAGAGATCAGTATGGAACTTTCAGAAATGACTAGTGATTCGTATTGCCGAAAAAAAACCCCTGGAACTTTTGAGCATGCCTCTGACAGTGAAATCCCCCGAGACCTTAAGTCCGTGATGAAACTTTTGGGTAAATTCCTTTTAAATCTCCTCATTTCATTTCCCATTTAGAGACTTCAGTTACCATTTGGAGGCTTCTGATAAGCAATGACATGTAAACACACTCTTTATGAATTACTGTTATTAATCATTCCTCTTCATCCTGTGGCCTTTAAATCCCTTTGAGCATTTATGGGTAGAGAACCACTACTCAGAAGAACTATGAGATACGCAGCAGCAGTTCCTTTCTAGAGAGGCTGTGTAACCACCTGGCCGTACATACACCATGTCCAGCAGTCTTACTACCCTACAATAACCAGTCCTAGTACGGACACTCCTTTACACCTATGTCTACGCTGCAATAAAATGATGTAACACTAATTGCATACTCAGTAGTGGTTGTATTATGTGACACGTAAGGTCTTTTGAAGCAAACTTTTAATCAGCTTTTTCTCCTTAATCTGCTCATGATTAAGAAACATGGGTTTGGCACTGCCATACTAATCGTTCAATATTGTGTTCACTATCAGCACGAGGAAACTGGGTTAGGTGATCAGAAGCACCTTTAGACCAGAATGAAAAATCCACTATATGATAAACATCTAATCGGTACACCCAGAGTTCCCTCTCTGTTACCTAAAGCTCTTCAGTAATTAGTGGACTAAGAAGAGGTTATCCATTAAATGCTGAACATCCTTTTTCAGTGTCTAACCCTTGCTATTGAAGAGGTAACAAACTTTGGTTTGCAGCCCAAAGGGGAAGCCGAATGAATCCTGGGTTTATTGTCAATGGATGAGAGTTACAGAAGCCATCAAACAGGGCATGAGATAGCTCTTAGGAAAGGTGAGGATAAGTCGTGAAGATGAATGGCCCATGCAGGTGTGGATTACATTGGTAGAAAAGGAAATGTAGGTCTTCTCTCTTCCCCGTTGTCTCATGATTTATGTGCTTATACAGAAAACTGGAATCCTGTATCCAGACCAGACACCTATGTTTTGGAGTGAAAAACTGCTTGTTGAAAAGCTGGAGATGCAGAAGGAAGTCACACAGTTATTTAAGAGCTGGCAAAAATGCCTCCTAGTCAGACACTTTGGAAATACAATCTGCCTAATTTATAAAAATGAATATTGAGAATTTAGTACCTTCAGAGGGAACAAATACCAAAACTCTTACAAACAATGAGGAAGATTTGACGAGTCTAAGAGCTGATGCCAGACAAACTCAAACGAGAAATTAGGCACAGAGTTAGTGATTTTTAAATCTCTTATTTGCTTTTTTAATTTCCAATTTTTCAGTCAGGAAAGTCAAACTAATGAATGAAGCACTGGCTCCACCAGGTTTTAGCCTGTAGACTACAACTGGAAGACTACAGAAATGTAGACGACAATCATGAAACACGAATTATTACAAATGGAAGTGCATGGTGAGCTGGTGAAGGGCAGCAATGACCTTCTGCTCACTCCTGCAGACAACCTCTGGTGCATCCAGCAGCCTTTTTCCATCCGTGATAGCTACGGCAAAGTCCCAGTCCAAACAAAAGGGAGCAAATTTTTTTAGAGGTAGCTATGGTGGATATATACGACCAAAAGGAATCTCCTGAGACTTGGGAAATCTTTGTGCAGCTATCAAGGGACCAAAGAAATAGGCCAAGAACTTGGTGGGAAATAAAAAGTCTAGAAAAAAGGGAAGAAAATTCCACAGAGGTCCAAAAAAAAAAAAAACCAACATCACAAGGGAAGGAGGAGTGCCATTAAATGCAGGAGCAACCTTAGGGGTTGAAGCTGGGGAATCAGGATGGAAGGAAGGGCTGGGGGGGAAGTGAAAACCAAGAAAATAATTTTACAAAACATGCTGTAGTCACTGGTTCCTACAGCAGGGTAATTCAAGGCCAAGCATACATTATAGCTGGGGAAAGTAAATAATGGCAATAAAACCATAATTCCTGCAGTAATTGGAAGTGGTGCACAGGAACTTATTTTCAATTTGGTGACTATGTGAGACTTTCGATAGCTATTAAGAGGATAATTAGGGGTGAAATGAACATTAAATCAATGTTTGCAAGCTAAAGCTCTATGTGTGTGTTTATGAGCATGTGTATTTTTGCTTTCACTCAAAAAGAGGGCAAAATTTTCCCCTCAAAATCATACCTTTTTTCCATGTGAAAGTGCATTTTGTCTCATTTTCTATACTAAAACCACATTATTTCCCTTTCAAAGCATTTTTCTGGTTTCCTTTAATTCCTTATGGCTACATTTGTGTAGGAAGGTAGCTGTGCTACATGACAAAAGGAGACTAGGTCACACACTGGTAAGCTGAAATCTTAGGGGTAAATCACTTACTGATGCAAATCAGAAACCTCCCAGGTCCAGACAAGAGCAAAGAGAGGCTTGGAAGCAATGAACCACACATATGCATGAATCTGATTCAAATCAGCAGTGGCTGGGGTGT